>NC_133596.1:5960696-6136569 GCF_964106895.1 Numenius arquata
AACCAAACCCCAAACCAAACCCTCCCAGTGGAAACCAGTGCACCCCCGCTCGCCGGGGGTCCCATCCCACCACCGCCACCTCGGCCACGGGTCGGGCTCCTCCGTGCCCAGGCGTTGGGCAGGGAAGTGGAGCGGGGCAGAGGATGCTCCGGCTCCTCATGGGCTTCTCCGCTGGGTCCCGGGGCTTTGGCGGGTCGGGAAGCGGTGGGGATTTGCGGGGTGGAGGCAGACGGACAGATTACGGGTCTGTCTGCTCCTCTGGCAGATGGACAGGCAGACAAATCTGTCTGCCTTCTTCGTGCGCAGCTCCTGCCTAAAAGGCCTCGGGGATGCAAGGTCTTCACGGATGTTATTTTCCACTTTCCAGACCTACTTAAACTGCGTGCTGATTATTAATTTATTAGGTGTTAAGCGCTGACAAGCTGCAAGGAGAGCGGGGAGAGCAGCCCCTGCGCCGGGGGATTGCAGGAGGGTGCAGTCCCCAGCTCCGTGCCCTGCTCCTGCCGCCTGCCGTATTCCCCCAGCCCTTAACGAAGAATTAATGTAATTATTTATTCATGTATCTGGAGCCATTCACAAGCCTCTGATCATCTGCTGGAGGATTTTAACTGAGTTAGCGGGGGCCCAGCCAGGGCAACCAACGGCGCTGGAATAAAGCAGAGGGATTTCCATATTGATTTATAAATAGCAAAGGAATTAGCTAATTAGATCTCTCCGGGGAGAGAATTCCGGCAGGGATAGTGCGAGGCCGGGCTGTGCCGTATGCAGGGATGGAGGGTACTGGTTTCTGCCACCGCGGCAGTGCCGGCATGGGGACAGCCCTGGCAAACAGCCCTCGGTCAAAAATAGTAGCCACAGGTTGGGGTCTGGGGTCTGCCCCTGCCGTGCTGCCCGTGCTGCCGTGCCCACCGGTGTTTCTGCCCGTGCTGCCGTGCCCACCAGCCGTTCCTGCCCGTGGTTTGCCTTTCCCGGGCCCTGCAGCTCCAGGACGTGGCCACCCGCCCAGTCCCCAGGGCAAGCGATGCTCCGGCTGCACATCTCACGAGAGGACGGGGTGAAGGGGACAGGGGGGGCCGTGGGTGCCCAGCGGGGGGCTGTCCTCAGCTGCAGAAGGAAAATCCACTGAGCTTCATGGTGGGGGATTCCTGCAGGGGAGGGAGGACGGACGGGGCTGGGCAGGTAGGAGGAAGAGCGGGTGGCCAAGGGGATCTTTCCAGTCCTTCACCCGAGCAGAAGCTGGTTGCCACTAAACCTGCTCGTGGCTGCACCGTCACTCAGGTTGGCCACCGAGTCAGTGCCGAGTGACCCTGTGACATTTGCACTGGGAAAAAACATCCTGGACCCAAGTGAGGGTCTGCCCGGGACTTTACCGGGGGTCTCCCCGCCGCCTGCACGGAGCCGGTGCCGCAACTGGTGTCCCCGAATCCTTCCTGCCCTGGGAAAGGCTCCAGCCCGGGAGGCTGCAGCGAGGCGCTGACTTCCCATAGAAACACATGAAAGGGCCCGTTCTTGTATTTGCCAGAGCCCCGTCATTTTTGGTTGTGAAGATCCCATGGCAACCGGGGCCTTGTGTAACTGCGTTTGCTATTTCTGGGCTTGCTTTTCACTCCGGTAACATCCTCCCCGCATCCCACCCCGCAGGACCAGCCCCACACTCCCACCCCAGGACCTTTCTCCGCCCCCCCCCCCCCTTCCCGGCACCCCCTTTCATGGCTCACACCGGGGTGGCCGGGGCAGATGTTGGCAGCTGTGAGTTATGGTGGAGGAAAGAGAGAGCAATCCCCTCCGTGTCTCTTATCTCAGAGACCATCTGCCCTTCTTTACGGCCAGGAGCTGGAGCATTTGCAAACAAAGCCAAGCCCTATCACCTAAAACACTCCAACCCCGTCACCGGGGGTGGCCGGGATAGGCTGGGCTGTGTTGTCCAGGGCTCCCAGCCCCACTGCACCCCAGGATGGGGATGGTGGTGGCACGCAGGGGGTCCTGGATGCCTCCCCGTGGGAGAGTTTCTGCATGGCAGGGATCAACACCCCGCGGGAAGACCCAGTATAGCCTTTCCCAGCCGCCCAGTCCCTCCCGAATCCTCCCGGGAGAACAGGAACAGGCCACAACGCCCTGGTCCGGGCGGGATGCTCGTCCCACGCGCCTTATCTCCCGCATCCCCGCCGTAGGCTGCATTTCGGTGCTGATAAAGGACTCCCTGACCCTGAGCGAGCCGTGCGCTGCCAGTTCGGTTGCATTACGAGAGCAGGACAGAGAAAAGGGGCTGCAGCGTCCAACGGGCAGCAGACACGGCACACCGGGCTCTGGTCCCCCCCGTCCCGGCGGGGGCTGCTGGCAGGGTCCCCCAGCCGGGGGGCCGAGCAGGGAGCATGTTTCAGAGCCTCCTTCCTCGTTAGAAGGGAAGTTTATAATGGAAACAAAGGCCACGCTGAGTCCAAGTGGAGCTTTTCCCGTCCCGTTTCCTCCGGAGCTGCCTGCGGAGGTGCCACGGGAACGTGCCCACACGCCACGGCTGGGGCGCACGGCGGGGGTCCCGTGTGTTTTGGGCATCGCTGCACGGTGGTCATCGAGTCCAGCCGTGCCACGGGGAACACGGCCGGGCTGCAGTGCCATCCTGCCGTGGCAGAGCCAAGTAGGACACGGGGTGCTGCCCTTCCCTTGAGGACAGTGACCCCCCCCAGGCAGTGGGACCCCGTGGTTGCCCCCAGGGTGGGCTCAGCTCCCTCCATCCCTGGGGTCACCTGGGCCTTGTCCTGGTGACCAGCTGCAAAGGGGACCTTGGAGCTGTGTCACGCTGCCGGGGCTGCTCCCGCGCAGGTGGGCTACTGGTGGCTGCTCCCGGTGGGGCTGGGGACACGTGGTGGCTGTCACGCTGCCACGGGGACATGGGTTAGGGGCAGCCATCGCTCCTGCTCGGGGCAATGCCTCAACCAAGCTGCACGGAGTGAGCTGGCAGCTCACCGTGGCCTCTGGCACGGGGGAGGATGGCGTGGGTGCGAGGCAGGCAGTGCCGGTGCCATGCTCCTTCCCTGCTCGGGGGGTACGGTCACGGGTGGGCCCTGGGTCTCCTTGGGGCTGCAGGGGTGCGTTCATGGCTGGTGGGAGCCCAGCTTGTGTGGCAGCGTGGGTCCAGCCCATGCACACGCACCCAGTACGGTCCCAGTCTCTGCTTGCACACCCAGTACGGTCCCAGTCTGTGCACACACCCCCAGTATGGTTCCAGTCCATGCACACATACCCAGTCTGTGAATACACACCCAGTATGGTCCCAGTCTGTGCACACACCCCCAGTATGGTTCCAGTCCATGCACACATACCCAGTCTGTGAACACACACCCAGTATGGTCCCAGTCTGTGCACACACCCCCAGTATGGTTCCAGTCCATGCACACATACCCAGTCTGTGAATACACACCCAGTATGGTCCCAGTCTCTGCATGCACACCCAGCATGGTCCCAGTCTGTGAACACACACCCAGTACGGTCCCAGTCTCTGCATGCACACCCAGTATGGTCCCAGTCCGTGCACACACACCCAGCACGGGTCCAGCGAGCATCTTGCACACACACAGCCACGATGCTGATCCCAAGAGCATCCCTTGCCCATGGGACACGCCAGCCCATCATCTCCACGGGCAGCCCCCCGCAGCCCAGCGGGGTCACCCTTTTTACCCGAGTCCCCCGGGGGCCGGTGGCAGCCAGCCCAGTGCCTCGCGGGGCAGCCGGCACTGCCGGACCCGGGACAGGAAAGCGGCGCTGGGATGCTTTGGGGCAGCGGTCCCTCCCCCGGGCAGCAGCCGGGGATGTATGGGCCTCTTTCTCCCTGCAAGTCAATGTGTCTTTTTGTTGCGCTGCTGGGTTTTGAAGCCTGCGAGCGGGGAGAGACAATACGTCGCATTGTTCCCTTTCAGCAACATCTGACGGGCCCAGGCAGAGAGAGGCCAGTGTGTGCCGTGGGGGAAGGGACCGGGATGGAGGAAGGGAGGGATGGATGGACGGATGGATGGATGGATGGACGGACGGACACGGGCGGCAGGAAAGACACAGGGACATCCCGATCGAGCCTGGGTGAAGGGCTGGAGGGATGGGGAGAGCTGGGTGGGATGTGGGAGCTGGATGGGGGGGGTGGGGAATATCTTCTGGTACCCAAACATCCCTGAGAGATACAAACCTCCAGCCCCAGTCATCCTAACGGACTATTAACTTTAAAGCTTCATTAGGAACCTGGAAGTGTCAATACCATTAACCTTTTCATTGCTGCTCGAGGATCCCGGTTGCTTTGCCAGGGCCGTGCAGCCGGGGGTGCCCGTGTCTCCCGGTAAATCCTGGGGGGCCAGGAAAGCCCTCTCCCCAAACCCCCACGCAGGTGGGACGGGGCAGGGGCTGGGCTGCGAGGGGGGAGCCGGGAGCGGAGCTCGGCGGGGGAATCACGGCGGCGCTGGGATTGTCTGCAACTTTCCATCAGAAATCCCCTCCTTCCCTTAATCCCTGCTCTCCCCGGCCTGGATTGCTTAATTGACAGGAACAGAATTCCCCTCTGCCTCTGAGCGAAACCGAAAGTGTCCCCAGGGCCACCAGCCCCTCCATGGTGGAGAAACGGCACCCCCCGCACCGTGCAGACCCCCCTCTCCCACCACGGCTCCCGCTCTCGGCAAAGGTCCCCGGGGTTGGGGGGGACACGGCAGCTGGTTAGGGGCTCGGTGGGGATATGTGGGGTGGGGGGGGGGGGCCTGTGTTGCCCTCCCCGCCCCCCCGGCTCGGCGGGCTGCAGCAGCAGATGCATTTCGCCCAGACTTGCATGGCCGTAGCCATGGCAACGGCTGCGGGCGACGGGATGCGGGGCGGGGGGGGGGGGGGATGCGGGAGCGGGGATGCGTGGCTGCCGTTGCACCCGGCGGCGTGGCTTCACCCCGGGTCTGGCTTCACCCCGGGTCTGGCTTCACCCCAAGTCTGGGTTCACCAAATCTGGGTTCACCAAATCTGTGTTCACCCCAGATTTCGGTTTGTGTGTGTGTGTGTGTGTGTGTGTGTGTGCGGCGCCCGGGGCCAGGCAGAGACGGAGCCTCTCACCCTTTTATCAGGGCTGGGCTGCCATAAAGCCAGGCTGTTTGCATGGGCCTGGGCCACGCTGCCCTTCTCCTCCCAGCCCCGCTTTGTCTCCGCGTTAACTTTTAACCACGGCGGCTTTTTCCTCTCCGCTGCCATCGCCGCACCCTGCCGGCATCCGGCAGCCCTACTGGGGGGCTGCAGTTCCCCCCCCCCCAGCCCCCGGCATGGTCCCTGCCTGCTGGCAGAGGGATGGGGACCAGTCTGGCTGCATCCCACTCCTGCCAACTTCCCGGGTGCCTGCGGGGGTGATGGTGGCCGGAGGTGGCAGGGGCAGAAGGGTCATCTCTGTCACGATGCTGCGTTTGGCTGCTGCCTCCCTGCCTCCCACTCTGCCTCCTTGCCTGCCTCCCTGCCTGCCTGCCTGCCCCACTGCCTCCCTGCCTCCCCCTCTGCCTCCCTGCCTGCCTCCCTGCCTGCCTGCCTCCCCCTCTGCCTCCCTGCCTGCCTCCCTGCCTGCCCCACTGCCTCCCTGCCTGCCTGCCTTCCTGCCTGCCCCACTGCCTCCCTGCCTGCACTGCTGCCTTCCTGCCTGTACTGCTGCCTTCCTGCCTGCCCCATTGCCTGCCTTCCTGCCTGCACCGCTGCCTTCCTGCCTGCCCCTCTGCCTCCCTGCCTGCACCGCTGCCTTCCTGCCTGCACCGCTGCCTCCCTGCCTGCACTGCTGCCTCCCTGCCTGCACCGCTGCCGCCAGCCGGGCTGGGTTTGGCAGCAAAGCAGCTCAGCTGGAGAAAAGCCTCCGGCGCTGGAGTGACCCACTAACCTTGTTCTTCTTAAAAATGCATGAAATGCAGGCAGCTGCCTACGGGGACTCGCACACGCATGCTCACGCTCCCTCATGGGTGTGGGGGGGACACACTCTTTCAACACCGCACCCCCGTGGTGGGGGAGCCCCGGGGAGTCCGGGGGTGCTCGCTGCACTCGCTGCTCTGATTTTGGGGGTGTCTGCAGCAGGGGGGGCTCTGCACTGCCGTTGCTGGAGCAGATTGGTTCCCTGCATGTCCCCAGCCCCGGCGAGGGGCTGCGTGTCCGTGGCACAGGCAGGATTCCCGGGAGGAGCTCAGCCATGGTGCAGGCCTCCTGCTCGGCTCTGCCAGTGCCACCGGGGCTGCGGTGACACCGCGGTGGTGCAAAGTCCAGCCGGCACAATCCCCTGCTGCACCCGGCAGCCAGCTGCTGCTGTTGGGGCTGGGGTTTGCTTCGGGTGCCGGTGTCACAACCGGGTCCTGCTGGGGACATGACAGGGGTGGCAGGGTCCCACTGCTGCGGAAGGCGAGAAGGACACAGGCTGGTCCCATCCCCTGGCTGCCATCGCAGCCCTGACCTCGTTTCTCACCGGCTTCTCCATGTCTTTAATACACCCCGGCCAGATGGCCGCGAGCCGGGGGCGGCGGGGGGACGGCAGCTCAGCCCCGCCGTGGGGACACGGACCCCACTCCCCGGTCTCAGCAGCACCCCCAGCCCCGGCGAGGCTGCAGCCCCGGTGGGTGCCGCATATCTCCAGCCCTGGTGTGTCCCTCGCCATCATGGGGGTGCCAGGGCCCATGGGGGCACACGTCCCCGCCGCCCCAGCAGGGGTTAATGGATGTCTCTCACGTGCGGCTGATTTAATTTTGGTCTCGTTTGCATAGCTGATTAGGTGGCTGCACGGTAAAGACACGGGGGGGTATTTTTAGCTGCTCTGGGCTTGAGCCGGGCAGCCCCGAGCAGCCCCGGAGCAGCGTCTGACCCTGACATCCCATCGCGGGCATCTCGGGGGGGAACGGGCACATCCACCCCATGTCCTGAACCGAGGCCCTCGGCGGGAGAGGCAGAGGATTTGCAGGATTAAGGTTTTGCCTTTTTTTTTTTTTTTTGTGTGGTTGCAATCCTGTTTTAAGGAGAAGAAACAGAAGCCAGAGCCCAAGAGCAGCCCGAGCTGCGATGCCCGTTAGTCTGGGTTGAATAAACCGTGGTGCATCGTGAGACGGAGCAGCTCCATCCCTGCCCAGCTCCCCGGCCCAGAGAGGGGCTTGATTCCCGGCTGGATCCGGACATGGCAAATTTCCCACCCTCTCCCCTCCTTGCAGCGGCTCCCAGCCCTGCTCCCATCAGAGCTTCCCGGTCTCACCGCCACACGGCTCCTTCACCCCCAGAGCGGCTGCGTTTCGACCTAGAAGGAGGGAGGAAATCACAGCGGGTGGCCAAAAAGGGGGGCAGTTTTTCTGAGCCCTTTTGGAAATCCCTGCAGCTTCCTCCGGGGTCTCAGCCCTCGCTCATCCGGCCGCAAAGATGAGGAAGAGTGTGAATCACCCGCAGGAAACCGCATCGCCCGTCCCGTGGCCGAGCCCACGCTGCTCACCGTGGCTCGTGGGGACGTGTCTGCCCTGTCCTGGCCCAGGGACCTGGCCACCCTGTCCCTTGTCACCCACCTCACGTGCTCGGGGGCCACCAAAATGGTAGCTTTTTGAGCCACAATGTTGGCAGGAGCTGGGTTTTCCGGAGCTGTGTGAGCACGTGTGTATGGGCATGTGTGTACATGGGTGTGCGTGGATGCACACGTACGTGGGTGTGCGTGGATGCACACATGTGGGTGTGGGTGTGCGTATACATGGGTGTGTGTGGATGCACACGTACGTGGGTGTGCGTAGATGCACACATACGTGGGGGTGTGCGTGTACGGGGGTGTGCGTGGATGCACATGTACGTGTGTGCACCAGTGGCTGTGCACAAACACACCTGCACTCACACATCCACGTGCACACACTCGTGCATGCACCCAGGTGCACACACAGACGCGCGCACACACACAGACGTGCACCCACGCACACACCAGGTGGCAGAGGAATCAGTCTCTCGGCTCCTCCGACTAATTAACATAAATCGACACTGACTAATTAACCGTCCTGGCTCATTAGAGCCTGGGTACCGCATCGCTGGCAACAGCAGGCAGCCGTGCCTGCGCTGTCACACCGTGGCCACACTCTGCCCCTCGCTGGCCACCGGCCACCCCTTGGTGCCCCCCACCAGGAGTGTCCCCATCCCTGTCCCCATCCCACCATGGCCCTCACCGAGGCTGCGAGCAGCGATAACGAGATTGATTCCTAATCCACTTATTCCTGGCTGGCGCAGAGGGATGGTGACAGCCTGCTTCCAATGGCTGGCGTGTGGTGAACCCCCCCACCCCGTCCCCGGTGCCTCCGGTCCCCGAGGTGGCCGGGGGGTCGGGTACCCCGACCCCCCGGCCACCTCGGGGACCGGAGGCACCGGGGACGGGGGTGGAAAAACCCCGTTGATCTTGGCCAAGAAGCCATGGGGATGGAGGGATGGACCATGTAAGGACCATGGAGGGACGGTGGCACCATCCCTGCAAGGGAGGGTTGAATGTGGAAGGGGAGGTGACGCCACGACGTCACCTGCCCTGCGGCAGGGTGGCCCCAGGGAGCAGCAGCCAGGAAAGGAGATAAGGAGCCCTTCCCAGTCCTTACCCTGTGGGGTGTCTGGGGCAGGGAGGTGGTGGTGGTGGGGGAACATGACACGGGGGCTGCCGTCACCCCGACGTGATGACACCCCGACGCGATGACACCCCAACTCTCTGCAGGAGGAAGGAAAAGGAAATTTCTCGCTTCCTTCTTTACCAAGGGCTGCGACGTGGCTGCCCGGGAAGGGGTGGGGTGTGTGTGTGTGTGGGGGGGAGCCCTGCACAGGTCCTATCCTGCCTCCACACCCCCGTGCCCCCCACCCCAACCAACCTTTCCCCGGGCCTGCCGGTGCACGCCGCTCCCCGCCGGCTGACTCGGCGGCTGAGTCACGGCTCCGCACGCCCGACCGGTTTTGGGGGAGACCCTTGGGCTGAGCGTGGGAACGGCCTGACCTCGGCGGCAGGGTGGCAGGGAGCCGGGGCCAGCCACGCCGAGCTGCCTGCGGGACCCTCGGCTCCCCCAAAAAAACCAAGGTGTGGGGGGTGTGTGTGGTGTGTTGGGCTTTGCACCGTGTGTGTGTATGTGGGGGGGTATCGATGCTCCTGGAAAGCTCTTGCTCGTTCCCGCCGGCCGAAGGCAGCCCTGGCTGCAATCCCTGTGCCCGGTGGATTAAAAACTAGGTCAGCGGTAGATCCCCAAAAGTGATTGGAATCGGGGAATTGCTGCTCCCCGGATGCCAGCCCGGGGCAGACTTTGCTCCGTTCGATACCTTTATCACTGAGCTGGAAGAAAACGGCTGGTGAAATGCAGGAACCCCCTCCCACCCCAGTGAAAGCACCCAACCGAGCCGGGTGGCTCCTGCAGCGGCCTTGGGGACAGGTCCCAGGCAGAGGATGGGGACCGGAGACCCCCAGGAGGCTGCAGGCTCCTGGGACAGCTGCTGGGGGACACTACGGTGGGGCCAGGCCCCCCCATCCGAGGGTCGGGAAAGAGCAACTAGGAGCGGCAGAGAAAGCTGGGAACGCTCGGTGCATGGAAACGGGGATGTGCGTGGGGTGGATGTGGGGCCGGGGAGGAGGCAGCCCTGGCGGGCAGGAAACGGGGCAGGAAGGCAGCCGGTGGCCCCGGGGTCGGCGGAAGAGCGGCGGAAAGACTCGGGGCCGCGGCGGTGGCGGCGGGAGGAAGCCCGGCTCCGGTGAGGGGCTGCCCCGGTGCACGTGTATCCCATGGGAGCACCGAGGCCGTGCCTGGGCACTGGGAGAAGGGGCACCGGCCGTGCCGGCCGTGGGACCGAAACTTCCCCGGTGCCGGGAAAGGGCCCTTCCCGGGTGAGCCCTGGGCTGCAGACGCCTCTCCGTGTCCCTGGGGGCTGCGGGCCATGGCGTGCCCCGCAGTAGCCGCATGCTGGGACTCGCAGCCTCACGTGGGAGATGCTGCAACCGGCTCCGCTGCCGCCTGGGAACACCCAACCCAGCGTGGCACAGGACCCCCGGGACCCCCCTGTGGTGGCCGGTGAGACGGTGCCGCTGCCCACGGGGGTCCTGGCTGGGGTTCGACCGAGGAGTCGGGTCCCCCGGGGGTGCAGGGGTGGGTTTGGGGATATTTATGCCCCCTTGGACCTCCAGGAGGACTCAGCCTCCACGGTGGCCAGGATGGGGCCACCACAGAGCAGCCTGACCCCCACCTGGGAGGTGGGCGACCTGCCCACCTCTCCCCGCTCCCACCTCATCCCCAGCTCTTGGGAAATGTCCCCCAAGTCCTCCAAAGTCTCCGTTCACCATCTTTCAGTCCTCAAGTGTTTCCAGCCCCTCTCGCTGGGGTTACTGAGACCCGGAGCGATGCTGTGGGGAGGGGACGTGCCCTTGGTTGTGCCCACGGTGCGTGTGTGGGGGGGTCTCAGCCCAGTGGCCCCCAGCACGGTGCAAAGCGGGCTGGAGCGGTGGGAGCTGCCGTCCCCCCCGGCTGTGGGTTCGGCAGCAGAGCAGAGGATGGAGCTGTTAAATATTTATAGCCGCTGTAAAATGGCAGCGGAAGCCGGGGGGGGGGGAGGGGGGGTGTGTGATGATGGGGCGGCTCTTGCTGCCCTACGGTCCCATCTGGCCCCCGCGCTGCGAGTCACCATCTGCTCCCCGCGGGGGGTGCTGCCCGCCCCCCCACCGGCACCCAGCAGCGGTACGGAGGGGCCGTGGGTGCTGGAGGTGCTGTCGCTGCTCCGTCCCACAAGTGCGATGAGCTTAACGGTCTCAAGTGATGCGGAGAGGACCGGGTAGCTCGGGGTCCAGCCCCACCACCCCACGCTTGCTCGTCTCGGGTCCCCACCGTGGACTTGTTCAGATGAGAAAATGAGGGCGTGCGTGTGTGTGTGTGTGTGTGTGTGTGTGTGTGCAATTGCTAATGAGGATGTGAGTATGCTAATTCAGGGCTGCCAATTATGGGACGGGGCCTCCTGGGCCGTGTCCTGCCCCGGTTTCGGCCAGGTGAGCCCCGGGCAATGTCAGGCAGTGGCTGGGGCAGTGGTGGCCAGCTCGGCTCGGCTCAGCACCCCCTGGATTCGGGTGCCCAGGCCCCACGGAGACCCCATGGCTCTTGGGGGGAGCAGGGCCTGGGGCACTGCTCAGGGGTCCCCGGCCCCCTGTCCCCATCCCGGGGGAGCAGGGATGCTGATGGGATGGGCACTGGGATGATGCTCCCACCACCCCCCCCCGTGATTTTTTTTTTCCCTCCGTTGATCTCACACAAAACCTGCCACGGTGTGAGACGGCAGTGGGCAAACGAACCCTTAATTAGCCACATTAACGATTTGGCTTTATTAATGGCATAAACAATTATTAAGGAAGAATTGAAAGAATTAAAAGCTATCGGCCTCCAGACAAAGGACAAGTTCCAGCTGGGATTACCCCCTGGGATGGGGGCCTTCAGTTTTGTGGGGTGCTCCTGTCCCCCTACACCCCCGACCCTGTCCCCACATCAGTGGCTGCTGGATGCTGGATTGGGCAGTGCACCAACTGGGAACAAACTGGAGTTTTGGGGGGGGCACGCAGGAGCTGGGGGGTGTCTGTCATGCTCCCAGTGGGGTATCACTGCTTCAGGTTCACCCAGCAACCTGGGACAACCCCCCCCTGCTGTGACCTCCCTTGGGGTCCCCGAGGTCACAGGCGCCACCTCTATGTTGGCAGCGGTTTCTCTTGATGCATCGGGGGGGGGGGGGGGGGCATGGGGGGAAAACCAGGCGTTTGCAGGCTCGGGTGTGAAACTTTGCTGGGTGTTTCTACCCGCCCCCCCCCACCACCACAGTGGGGGCAGAAGCCCGGTGGGGTGCAGGTGTGGGGCAGGTTTGTGGGGCGGCAGCTGGAGGCGGCCCCGTGCTGAGCAGCCGCAGCCTCAGCATCCGTCCCCCATCTGCGCCCAGCCGGGGTGGGAGCAGCCGGGAACGGGCTGGATGGAGGTCCCAGGGACTGGGGGACGCGGGCAGCAGACGTGGCCTCCCAGGAATGGAATGTTGGGATGGGCTCTGCGGGGAAAACAGCGATTTCCCATCAGCTGCCTCCGCTGGGAAGTGGTGAGGGGATTCCCGGCGGGCAGCGGGAGGCCAAAATTTGTCCCCGGCGCACGTGCCCCGAGCCGGGTCTGCAGTGCCCAGCCCCGGGGAGGGAGTTTCTGCCGGGATTTCTGCTCCGTGACCCACCAACACGGCCGTTACCCTGGAGTCCCGTGCCTGGGGGCACCCCGGGATGGGTCCCCAGAATACATGGGCTCCCTGTCCCCGCTGTCCTCTTGGCTCGGGGACCCCACCGTGGTGCCATCCGGCTTCTCCCCGGTCCCGCTCGGCGCAGGCAGGACGGCTGCCGAGCTCGTTAGGCGCAGGTGCGGGATTAGCCATAATTGCCCGCACTTTGATGTCCGCAGCCTCCTCCCCGAGGGATCCTCGTTACCTGCAGCAAACCTGTGCCTGGCTGCTAATCCCGGGATTAGTGGGCACGGGGAGGGCGGCAGATGGAGCTTGCCCAGGCCAGGACCCCCGGGGCGCGGGGCTGCCCGGGACCCCTGGTGTCACCAAGGCAGCTGGGTCCCCAAAGAAGCCACCTCCGAGGAGCGCCTGGCTGCTCCCAGGGGAATTCCCACCCGGGACCTCCCCTGGAACGTCATTGTCCCGTCGTCCCCCCCCCGGGGTGCCCGGGAAAGCCCCTTTGCTGTCAGAGGAGTGGAGGGAAATGAGAAGTGTCCCCTGGTCCCCACGACAGCCCTTCCCAGCTGCAGGAAGAGCCTTTTCTGGGAACCCAGTAACCTCCATGTCCGGGCCAGGTCCCTGGGGGGGATGGGGTGGGGGGGGTGATGGGGGTGCTGTGGGCTTCGGGCACCCATCGGGGCTGACAGCCTCTGCCCAGGGGTGGCCAGTGACAGGGGTCACATTTCTGGACCTGGGGGGACCTCCAATCCCCCCCCCCCCGGCGTGACTGGGAGCCCAAAAATTGCAGCCAGGATGGCCGCAGCTGGGCCAGCCACCGTTGGGACAACACGGGGGGGCGGGGGGGGGTCACGGCTCCGTCACCCCCAGGCTGCCCGCTCTGCCTGTCTGCTTCTGACCCCAAAAATATGAGCAGGGATGAAGCCGTGGGGAAGGAGAGAAGGAACCAGATCAATGTCCCCATCTCGAGGTCCCCCCAACGTGGCCTTGTCCCTGAGGGCAGCTGCCCCGGCTCTGGCCAGGCAGGGGGAGAAAAGTGGGGTCCTGCTGGGAGCTGCACCCAAGGGTGGTGCGTCTGGGGTGTGTGTGTGTGTCTCTGCCCCCCACCTTCCAACCGGACCCCCTTTCCGTCCTGTGGGCCGAGCGCCCCACGGCTGCGTGCTAACCTCAGGGTCCCCGCTCAATGGGAGGAAGGAAATCCTCATCCTCGGGAAAGGCTGGACACGGCCGTTTCCTCCTGCCGTGGTGGGGAGGGGGCCGGGGCACAGGCACACCCGCCCGCGGCGCCCCGACAGCACCCCCCCCCTCCATCCCATCCCAGTCAGCGATCCCATCCAGAGACTGGGACTGGCCCTGGCTGGGGTAATAGGGGAGCTGGGGGGGATCTCTCCATTGCCCCCCACCCCTCAGGACCTGCCGAGGGTTCTCGGGGGGGGGGGGGGGGGGCTTCCTGGAACCTTCCCACGCCGTGAGCCAGCGGAGCACGGCTGCCCCTCACCCTCCCTACGCGTGGCGGGGGGCTCGTCCCCGTCCCCCCCCGATGCTGGTGGTGGGTGCGGGAGATGAGCGGGGACACGGTCCCGAGGGGGGCGGGGGGGCTCGGCTGCACCCCAAACCCTTCAGGGCTCCCTGCCAGCCCCGGTCCCCATTTCCCCCCTCCTCCTTCCTCTTCCTCGCCGTGTCCTTCGCCCCGCCGGTAACAGGCGAGTGGCGGCGGCGGTGGCTTTGCTTCCCGGTGGCCTTTGGCCCCGCCGTGTCCCCGCCGAGAGCGGGGCGGGGGGGGACACGCTTTGCCGCGGGGTGGGATGCTGGAAGCCGCCGGGCACCGAGACAGGTCCCCCCCGCCCCATGCCATGCCCGGGGTCACCCCCGCTACCGTGTCCGGTAACTCCATCCTGTGTCCCCCCTCCGCCCTCCCCCGACCCCCGGTGCACCGGGATGATGCTGCTCCCGGAGCACTGCAGGGTCCGGTCCCCGTTCCGGTCGCCGGTCCCCGGGGGGGGGCTGTGTGTGTGTCTGATTTCCGGTTTTATTCGCAATAATCTCCCCCCGGGGCGGGGGGTGGGGGATGGAGTTCCCGGGGACCGGAGACCGACCGGGAGGCACCGGGATGCTGCTGCTGCCGGCCCGAAGCGCTGCAGGCTCCGGTTCCCGGTTCCCGGGGAGGAGAAGAGGGAGGGGGAGGCGGGGGGGTTGATCTCCGGTTTTATTCACAATAATCTCCCCCGGGGGGGGATGGGGGATGGGGTTCCCGGGGACCGGAGACCGGCCGGGATGCACCGGGACCGGCAGCACGCGCACAGGGCGCCCCCTGGCGGCGGCCGGTGGGGGGGGGGGCGGCGGGAACGGGGAGCGGAACGGAACAAAGACCGGCACCGGGACCCCCACCCCCCCCCAACCCCGCCATCACGGGGAGGGGACCCGAGGCTGGAGCAGGGTACGGCCGGTGTCACCGTCAACGGGGATGGCCCCGGTGTCCCCAGCCTCGCATCACCCGGGTGGGGACCTTCGTCCTTCCTCCTCCTCCGGGACCGGGGACCTCGGGGGGGGTGGGGGGGTGGCTGAGCCACCCCCCCACCCCCCCCCGAGGTCCCCGGTCCCCAGCGTGTCCCCTCACGCCGCTGCCAACCTCATAATTTCCAGCACAGCAATTAAAAACCCATTTAAATGAAAAACCCACCATTTTCCCCCATGGCTACAGAGCATCGGGGGGGGGGGGAAGGGGGGGAGGCAGGTCCTTTGGGGTCCCCCCAAAACCCAGGATGAGGGTTCAGCCTAAACGAAGGCGTGAGCTTTAAAATGCCTGTAATTCTCCTCTTCCCGCTCCAGCAGACGCAGAGAGGTGTTCGCACCCCTCAAAACGAAGCATTAATTAATCATTCCTCCTTCTCGGGGGGGGATTTTCCCAGACAAACAACAGGCAAACAACCGTTGGGAGTAAAAAAATATGGTTTTTTTTTGGTTTTTTTTTGTTTTTTTTTTTCCTTTTAATTACATCAGTTATCAAAGAAAAAAAAAAAACCCCAACAACAACAACAACAACAAAAAAAAAAAAGCAGTGGTAACAAAAATACAAAGCTCTGAGGGTTTTCTCGTTTTGTTTGTTTTTGTAATAAGCTCGAGCATCAGTGCAATTGTTTTAATTTAACTTCTGCTCCGAGTCTCTGCTGGCAGAGTAGGAGTAGGCTTTGCCCAGCACCAGACGGTCACGCAGCAGCTTGAAGAAGGCGTAGTAATTGCTGAAGAGGATCAGAGCCAGGGAGATCGTCTGGTGCCACTTCTCGGAAGAAATGAGCGAGTAAAGCTGGTAGAAAATGACGGCTCCTTCCAGCAGAATCAGGATGTTGAGGATTCTCAGCGGTTTGCTGAAAAAGAACTGCAGGAGAGACCACAATCAGGCACCGAGCGAGGTCAGACCCTCCGGGTGGTGTTTCTGAGGATGTGCGAGGCAGCAGCCGGTGAGGATTCCTCTGGGATTCCCCTCCCGGAGACACATTTACCCGTGAACAGAGCCCCTGGTTTGAAGGGGACAGTCACCCTTCTGGCAGCACCCATGGGAAACACGGGACTAAGGTGAAACGCTGCATCGAACCCCGCTCCTTCCACCGCCCCAGGACACCCCACCGCAGCTCTCCTGCTCCCAGAGCCAGCTCAGCTGCTGAGGACAAGGGGACTGTGACCCCACAGAATGAATCACAGAATGATACAGGGCTGGAAGGGACCTCTGGAGATCTTCCAGTCCAACCCCCTGCCAAAGCAGGTCCACCCAGAGCAGGTCACACAGGAACGTGTCCAGGTGGGTTTGAATGTCTCCAGAGAAGGAGACTCCACCACCTCCCTGGGCAGCCTGTTCCAGGGCTCTGCCACCTCACAGGAAAGAAGTTCCTCCTCATGTTTAGGTGGAACTTCTTATGTTCAAGTTTGTGCCCGTTCCCTCTTGTCCTGTCACTGGGCACCACTGAGAAAAGCCTGGCCCCATCCTCCTGACGCCCACCCTTTCAGTATTTACAGGCGTTGATCAGAAACCATCAATCAGATCACCCCGCCGAGGTACCACACGTGGAATCTTACGTGGAATCGGAAGTGTGAGACGTCCGAGGGCACCGCCACGTTGTAATGACCCACAGCTTTGTAGACGTTCTTGCTGTGTTTCACCAACACTCCCTGCGGCCACATGCACTCTTCCGTCCACCTGTGGGAAACAGAGAGCTCTTATTTCCACCTCCACAGCCGAAGGGGGACTGGTGCCTTCCCACCCTCAGCCTGGATAACGGAAGAGCTGCCTCCCCAGCAGCACTTGCCAGGGGAGAGTTTGTCCCACCAAGGCACGTAACCATGGCAGTGACAAATGGCACATGTCCGGGGCCACAAGCAGGAGGCGTCTTGCCAAAAATCAGATCACAGAATCCCAGATTGGTGGGGGTCAGAAAGGACCTCTGGAGATCATCTCCTCCACCCCCCGGCCACAGCAGGGTCACCCCAACCAGGTCACACAGGATGGTGTCCAGGTGGGTTTGGAGTTATCTCCAGAGATGGAGACTCCCCACCCTCTCTGGGCAGCCTCTTCCAGGGCTCTGCCACCCTCAAAGTAAAGACATCTTTCCTCATGTTCACACGGAACTTTCTGTGTTCCTGTTTGTGCCCGTTGCCCCTTGTCCTGTCCTTGGGCACCACTGAGAAGAACCTGACCCCATTCCTGGAGGGGTTCAAGGCCAGGTTGGAAGGGGCTTTGAGCAACCTGGTCTGGTGGGAGGTGTCCCTGCCCAGGGGAGGGCGTTGGAACTCGATGATCTTTAAGGTCCCTTCCAACCCAAACCATTCCATGATTCCATGATCCTCTTGCTACCCGCCCTTCAGATATCACTCAGCATCGATGAGATCCCCTCTCAGTCTGCTCTTCTCCAGGCTGAACAGATCTGCTGGCTGCGCCTGGCGGTGGCCAGCACAGAGTGTCTGTGTGCTGTCGGATGTGTCAGCCGACAACTCCGCGCTCTGCTCTCATTTTTCTTTAATTTTAAGCACCGAGAGGAGGAGGAGAGGTGGCTGCAAAGCTGAGCTCCTCACCCAGCCTCTGTTCAGGCCAGTGAAGAGAAAACTCCAGTCCCAGCCCCGCGAGGGAGTTTCTTACTGATGCTGGAGCACGTTGGAGCAGAGGGATGGATCGACCTTCTGCCAGCAGCCCAGGTGCGCCGCGGCTTTATGGAGCAGGTCGCAGTAACGGGCGGGTAAGAGGTACTGCATCAGGATCACCGACGTGCTGATGGAAACCAGAAGGAAAAGCTCACACGACCAGCGTTTGTCATAGTACTGAGTGTTCTGTGGGGGGGGACAAGAAGGATGTGTGACAGCGTGTTTGGACAGCCTCACCTAACAAAGCCATCAAAACACAAAGCGCTCAGGCAGGTAAAACGAGGGCTTTTCACGTCGCTAGTAATCCTGCCTGAAAAAGAAGCGCCCACATAGGACGGCTGCTGTACAACTCCCCGACACACCACAGAGAAACATTTATGCTATTGTCACCCATCACCAAAACCAGGGAGATGCTTCCCGATGCTCCTCAAGCTCAGCTGGTGACGGGTGGGAGCACCAGTCCCTCAGTGGAAGGAGACTCGGGCTCATCCCTGAGGTCTGGCAAATTTACTACATTTGTCTCATTGTACAACATATTGGGAACTTAAATAAAACAGCTAAAAATCCTAATCAAAGTCCATCCTCTTTCATACTGCCTCCCTTATTAAATTCAATCCCCTTGTTCTGGAGCTCTGTCCTCACAGACGGTTGGTGTGTGAAGGACTGGTCAGCCTGGAGTCCTTTTAGCGTCATGGGCAGGCGGGAGGGACATGCTGCTCCCTGATGGATGCACGCTCTCAGGACAGTCAGAAGAGACTTTATCAGGTCAAAATATTGACCTCTGTTAGCCAGAATTTAAGCAAACCTAAACCTGGGTGGTTTTGCTTCTTACTTTTCACAGGATCCCCATAAATGGGTTTGACAAAGCTGCCTGCGCACACAGACCAGCCCTGACCAACCTCTCCATGTTCCAGCTGAGCAAGGAGGAGACCCAGATCTCCTCCCTAACCCAGTGTCCACCCCACCACAACCCTCCCCGGCCAGCCCCATGCCTGGAGGAGCAGCCTCTGCAAGAGCAGAGGTGGCCCTCGCTCACCTTCACGAACCAGACGGGCACAAAGGCCACGTAGTAGGCGCTGAGCATGGAGCTCACCAGCACCTCTTTCATCCGCCAGTTAAAGTCCATTTTCAGGTATTCCACCTCGTTGCGGATGAGATCTGGGGAGAGGCAGCAGGCGTGGGTGGGCATGGCCTCCATGCCGTACATCTGGCGAGTGTGCTGCTTCCAGGTCTCCTTTAGGACGGTGAGGTAGTCCCTGCCTCTGGAGTTCACCTCGCTGGTCTCTCGGGGACCGATGTTGGCCACCTGGGAGAAGAGGCCCGTCTTCCGAAAGTCACAGTTCAGCTGAAGGAAGGGAATGTACATGCCAAACCTGGAGCAGCAGAGTGCAGAAAGGTGGTTACCTCCGTACGAGCTGCCTTTGCTGGCAGCAGATCAGCACCACGATCCCATCCCCCTCCCAAACGGCATCTGGTACCTACATAAAGTCCAGAAAAGTGCTTCACCAATCTCATCTCAAACACACACACCGAGTCTCAGATCTTTATGAGGTGCTTCCTCCTGCATCTACCAGAGGAAAGGGAGCTATTCCCATAACTTGACTGGGAGCAGAACTGGCTTCCTTCATGTTTTGTTAGTTAACATCATGCGGGGAAGTCGTCTGATTCACTCCACCTGGCAGAGGCACCTCAGGACTAAGGTAAACCGAAGATTTCTTCGAATACCATGAGAAAAGCACAAAATCCTTTTCTGAGGACACGCGCAATCTAAGAACTACAATTAATGCTTGCACTAAAACTGAAATATGGGTTAAATGTTAAAGAAGTGCCCTGCCACCACGAAGAAATGTGACAGAGCAGGAGGGAAAAGGGTAGTTTAAGTTCTCCTTACAGTTAATCAAGTGCTTTTTTGCTTTCAGGCTTCATTTCAACCGAGCAGCACCCACTGCACTGAAGCAACATCAGAAATCACACCTAAGTGACAGAAGAGATACTTACGGGTAACACAGGAACAGGAGATTAAGGAAAGAGTAGGTTCTGAAAAGGTGAATTATTGATCGACACAAACTCCAGCCTGTGCCAGTGAGAACAGCAAACCGAGTGATCACCAGGAAAACAGAGCGTGGCAGGGAGACTTTGCCACTCTGCGAAGCCTGCGGGGAGAGAAGAAAGAGCTGGGCAGAGGGGAGACCAATTCACTCTTCCTGCAGGAAGCAAACGGTAAATGAGCAGCACTTAATCTGCAAAATCAAATGCACGTGCACGAAGGAAGAGCTAGTGAGAGGCTCTGTTCGACTGCCACCAGGAAGGGGAGGCCTTCCGTAGGCTGGAATCTGGGTTCTCCACCCAAAACCCAAGGCCTCCTTCCTCGAGGTGGAATGAGGAGAGCTCTCGGGGTTTCTCGTTAAGGTCTGGCAGTTATCGGTGTGACCAGCCCACCTTCCGGCACTTGCTCGCCACAGAAAGCTTCCGCAGGCAGCAGAGACCGACCCACACCGGCTCCCCCTTGCAGAAAGCCAGAGTAATTAAGAGAACAGGAAAAGAGCCAAATACTGTTCTTCACAAGGAAGAAAGCGGAATTACTGCAGTCTAGTTGAGAGAGTAATTCAGAAACAATCACAGAAGGACAGAGTCACGAGCCATGGTTTGAGGCGCTCGTTTCTGTTCTCTGTTCTTCCCCTTAGAAACCGTGCCCAGGTTTCTGACTTGGACACAGCACAAAGCTCTTTAGAAAAGGACAGAAGAGAATGGAACTGCAAAAGGGACGCACAGCTTTACACTCTGCCTGAAATAACAGTTCTGAGATCTGCTTGGGGACTTTACCTCCTTCACAATAGCACCAATCAGCCGGCGTGCCAGGACGATCGTCGTCACTGTCAGCACGTTGAAGTCGATAAGATGAAAGTTCTGCGGTGACAAAACCAAAATGATTCCACTTTCCACCAGGCAGCAGAAACCCACATTCAACAGAGAAGCGCCCAAATTATTCTCTTCTCCCCAGACTCACTCTTTTCCCGAGAAAGAAAATGCCAGACAGCCAGGGCCCAAAATTTGACGAATAAGAGTCACCTGAGCAACCCTCCAGGGCTGCAGAGTCACATTTATATAGAAAACTTTATGTCTAAGGACTCTAGAGAGAGTCTGTGAATATCAGAAACACAGCTGCCCTTTGGTGCTTACCAACGACGTGTGCGAAGGCGGGTGGGAGGGTGGGTACCACCAGACAGTTTTGTAGATGTTGATGTAATGGACAAAGAGAGCGACGAGATGACAGAAGAAGAGCTGAAGTTCGAACAGCACACTCCTCTCCACCGGCAGCTCCGGGATCTTACAGTGCCGGAGGGGGACAACTGTCTGAGCTGCCAAAGGTGGGCTGGAAAGGCCTGTACCCGAACCGCTCCTGCCAAGGGAAACCAAAAGCCAGCAGTCACTTCCCTGAGCTAAACACAGCCCTGTCCTCCAGCCCACGAACTCAGAGGGTAGGAGTCGGCGGGTCCAACACTGACTCAGAAACCTAAGCTGACGGTCGTGGTCAGCGGCTACCACAAACCAGACGTGTCAGCCTCCCGGGGACGTCCAGGACAACTGTTACAGGCAGACGTGAGTGGGAATTCACCCAGCGAAAGCAGCGTTTGGAACCAGGCCAGTCTACAGCACCAGGTCATTCGATATTAAATCCCTTGCGTTGAGTCAGGTTCAAAAGCTGTGGCTGCATTTAGCTATTCAAGGGGCAACCAGCGGCCCTCTTAATTAATTGGAAGCTTTCAGGCCTCCAGTTGCTATTTACATTTCTAAGAGTGCTTGAACATGAAATACAGAGCAATTAAACACAAGCCCTTTCTCATTCTTCAACTTCTGTTCAACTACGGAGGAAAAACAAGTTTAGTCAGGGGTGCATATTCCTGTGTGAGCACGCACACAATCCCAGACAGCAACCCTTTTAATCAAAGGGAAGGGAGTTAATATATACGAGATGCATCTCTCCTGATTTGCAATCTCTAAATAACAACAGCCAAAGGAATCTGGGTGTGGGTTTCAAAGGAACTACAGAGCAGAAACTCTTATCGAAAATCCCAAAACGAAACCACAGAAAGTCTCGGGAGTGTGACTGCAGAAAGATTTCTAGCCCAGAGGTGGACACAGCTGGATCAGCCCATGGTTTTTAAAACAGAAGGCTGACAGCCTGAAATAAAGCCATGCGTGAGGGAAAACCTTTAGGAACCCGAGCTGTCTCTCCAAAATCTCCAGATTCCCAGGCTGAGAGGAGTGATTCAGCTCCTCAGGACTGATAAATCCACCAATAAACTCTGTTTGTGTTCTGGTCCTCCAGTAAAGGGTTTTAAATACAAACACAAAACCTTTCCTGCTTTGAAGAGACACAAGACCTAAGGGTGCTCTTGCAAGAGCAGCAACAAGAGTCTCGTAGGCATAAAGAGCATAAAGCTCGTTGGGACTCCTGGGCCTGGACCGATGTGTAGGTGATGGGTCTCGGGGGGTACGGCTACAGGGACAAACCCCTTGGAGGCAAACTGGGGCCTGGATCTGTACTGCGTCACCTACTCGTGATACAGACCTTGGTGCACGCTCTCACAGCAAAGGATGTACAAGTTATTGCTCCACCTTCTGTGCCCTTGCAGTAACTTGTTTGAGTAACTGTATCCCTAGAAATTTCTTGGCCTAGGGCCGTCAGCAGGGAGTATGTTAAGACAGATCTAACATTTTCTTTGCAGAGTTCAGACGGCACCTCCTACTTAAGTATGGCTGTCGGTGCTCTGCTTCTCCTTCCTCCTCTCTACTCAGTCGCAGAAACGCAACCAGCCAGGATAGAACCTGAACCCTCCCCCCCCCCAGCCTACACATCACCTGATTTAGCCAAAATCTACCCCAGAAACACCTCACCCAACATAAACTTCAGTGCACAGGAGATGCAAAAACTAGAACTCGAGAATCAGGCTTTGGATAAAAATTTGACTCTGTTCTTACTTTCCATTCAACGGTCACTAAAGGCTCTTGAACGCTCCTGGAAACCTGTCATGGTCTGATAAAGCACTTAACAGTCTCAGGCAAATTAGAACCCACCTATCCTAATTACAACACGTAGCACGGACACTGCCACATATAGGGAAAGGATTTCAGCCCGACACAGGGTGTTAACAAATCCCCGAGCCAAAGGAAAACCAGCAGGCTACGAGATGAGGAGATAAGGTGTCCCCTGCCCCAGAGAGGAGCGGCCGGCCTGGCTGGATGTGATGGGTTTTATCGGTGTTAGGTTGATGGTTGGACTAGATGACCTGAAAGGTCCCGTTCAACCGGGGCAATTCTATGATTCTATGAAGATGTGGAGACTGGGACGTACCTGGTGCGTGAGCGCACACCCGTGACAGAGGAACTGGTGGAATGGCCGGAGCCGCCAGCGGCCCCCGGTTCACAGAGGGGATTTCGGCAGTAGGAGGTTCGGTTTGGGCCCCGCCTTCCCCCTGCCATAACAACAGAGGGTGCGGAGGGTTGTTCTTCCAGGCGGCTTCTCTGCTCTTCACTGCGGGATTACGTCTTCAGTCCTTAAAACTGAAAGGAAGAGATTTATAATTAGGGCTCATCTGCTCACCACGCCCCTGACCAGCGGGGAGCGATCGCTCACGCTGCCACCGCGCAGCACGAAGCGGGATAACGCAACTTCGCTCAACCCTTTTCTCCATCTCCTGTATTTGCCACAGGCTATAGATGCGGCCCCAGATAGCTCCCGACACTCCCGGGACGTGCAGCAGCCTGTGAAGGTGCTGTGAATTCACCCAGAGTCCAAGGCAGGCTCCCAGGGGAGCGGGGAGAAGCTTTTCGTGCCTCTCTCCCAACCCCAGGCAGTTTCCAAGGAATTTAATCTGCATGGCTGTGGTGTTATCCCTGTTTTACAGGCAGAGCAATGTACTTACAGAGATGCTAAACAATTCGCCCAAAGGATTCAGTAAATTGGGCGTATTACCTTGGTCCCCTTTTGCCCGATTTTGTGCTGGGATCAAATATTCACAGCTCTTTTAAAGGGATACTGAAAAAGCACACAAACTGGCTTTTTCCTTCTTTGTTCCTTTAAGACGTGAAAAAAGTAACTAGCATTTTTAGGGCATGTGTTGTTGTTGTACGTTTGCATGGCAAAGAGCTCAACGAGATGTTACCCCCAAATTAGCTTTTCTAGTGCTTGCTTGCCACAGTGTAAACAATAATAACACCAAGGTTTTAAAAAACCTTCTCTGGACCCTGTTTAACCGTAGGAGAATCCACACAACTTAGGGAAAGGTCAGGGTGATAATACACCATTTACTAGAAGTGAAATCTGAACTGTGAAGAAACTCAGATCAGGTCATATCAATTGCTTAACGTTTCTTTTCCTGATGGCTAATTTCCAGTTTGCATCACTTAGGAATTAGCATCTGGAACGAAGACAATTTCCTGAAGGTTCAGAAACTGTTCTCAAATAAGTTTTGAAGCTTAGACTGAGCTCCAGAGTCCTCCAGCAAACTGCAATACCAGTGCGGGGCAATGAGGGATGGGGTGTAGGGGACTGCGCTGGGGGCTAGACCCAAGAAAAACAAAGACACCCCAAGATGGGGCCATCACATGGGCCAAAGGGGCACAGAGGTGGCTGCAGCGCTGAGGGAACTGGGGGGACACACAGAGCAAAGGGTAGAAACCCCAGTTTGTGCCGTGGTGACCTGGGGATGCAGGGTTAACTGCTGGTAAAGCGGAGGGGCTGTGCACAGGGCCCCCCAGGACACAACAAAGGGGCTGGGGGGGGACACCAGATGGCCAGGACCCTGGGGGGAAGTGAAGACAATGGTTTTGAGGTCCAGGACACCACGACAAGAGAGTTTGAGAGGGAAAAGCGGGAGGATGAAAGCGTTGTGCCTGAGGGGGGAGCTGTGGGGGCACTCATGGGTGCTCTGGGAAGGCAGTTTAGGGGCCGCAGGAGCTCTGGGAGCTCGGACGGGGGCTCTGCAGGAGCAGTGGGGGCTGCGAGGGCACAGGCCGGCGGCCGTGGGGCCTACAGAGGTGCAGGCAGGAGCCACAGGCACTCCCGGGGAGCCGGCAGAGGCTGGAGGGGAGAAATGGGAGATCTGAGGGGCACAACTAGGGACTAGAGAAGAGCGGTGGGGGCCACAGGGGGGAGCAGCGGGGGCTGTGAGGGCTTCGGGAGCACAGGCTGGGGTTGTACGAGGGTGAAGGGGGCTGTACGGGCCCCCGGGGTGCCGGCCATGGCCGGAGCGGAGCAGTGGGGTCCGCAGGACGGGCCCCAGGAGAGCACCGGGGGCTCCGGAGACTCCACCGGGTACAAGAAGCCCTGCAGGGGAGCGTCTGGGGCTCCGGGAGCACGCACCGGTGCTGCGGGGGAGGTACGGGGGGACCTAGAGCAGCTCTGGGGGAGGCTGCGAGCCAGGCCGCGGCCCGGGAGCCGCCCCCCTCACGGCGGCGTCGGCGGGGCGGGGCCGGCTGCGGGCTCTCTCAGCGCCCCGCCCGCCGCTCGGCCCCCCCTCCACCCCTCCCGCTCCCAACCGTCGTCGTCCTCCTCCTCCCTTTCCCCCCTCCCCCAACCCCGGGTCCGGTGCCCGGGTCCGTCCCGCCGCTCGGTCCCCCCTCACCCATCTCCGGCCGCCGCTCAACCTGCGCCGGGCACAATATGGCGGGCGGGGCCGGCGGCGCGATGGCGGCCGCCAGCGGACAATCCTCCTGCCCGGCGAGCGCGCGCGCGCCCCCCACCTCCATCGCCCACCAGACCACGCCCCTAACCCCCGCCCACTGCCACGCCCCTCCACCCAGGCCACGCCCACTCACTCTGCCCTCTGCCCCCGCCTCTCGCCCAGGACCAGGCAGCGAAGCACGTGGGGCATATTTGGGGCGGTTTGGGGCATATTTGGGGCATAGCTGGCCCCCATCCCTCTCCCCCCCCCCATCTCAACGCCCTCCTTCGGGGAAGAGCCCTCCCAACTCAATCTCCCCCCAAACAGCAACTCCACAGCAGGAAGAGAAAGAAGAGAAAAAGCACACACCTTCGAAAGCCAAAAAAAAAAATAAATTAAAATTTCCACGTTAATCCTTTATTATAGGGGATGACTAATCGTTTTCAACATCTGTTGAGTACTTCTCGCTAAATACCAGCCGCCGAAGAGCTTGCCAGCTTCCTATACAAGTTATTTTAATGCTGTGATTCACCTTGATCAGTTTTCACCAGCTTTACCAACCCCTCGCCGCGTTTCCCATCGATTTCCTCAACTCGTGGGTGTTCCACGCTTCAGTACAGATGGAGCATTACACAATCCCGACAACCACCCCTGCCGGGGCTGGAGGCAAAGTCATCTTATGAGGGCTTTAATGAAGTCTAATGAACTTTCACAAGGCCAATCTTTTAACTTCTTCCTGGTTTTGAAAACCATGACATGCAGAGCCATCAAAAACCAGGAGCATCCAGATGGATTTTAACAGAATCTTCCAGGTCCAACTATAAAGGCGACAGGGAGGATGCTCCGGTGTCAGGTAAAAAACAGGTTTGCATCTGTAATACCATCTACGAGCCTTCGGTTGTATTTCTTTCTAAACCCAGTGGTAAAAAGTAAGAAGTTCATTAGAAAATACTTTATATTTCAGTATTCCACCACAAAGTTGCTGCTCTCCAGCGTTCGCGGCGCCGAGGGAGGCTCCGGTGTTCTCCAATCACTCACCAAGAGCTGGCAGGTTCCTACTCCTATTTTCCAACGGCGTCTTAAGGAGGTTCCTTTATCAGATCAGAAATGAGCTCGTCGGGAGATTCATCCCACTTGGCAAAAGGAGCAAAACGGACGTGGAAACAAACATTTCTATTAAAACCATATGGCAGCAACGGAAGGCTCGACCGAGCAGCCACAGCAAAGGTTTCTGCTCCGTGCTCACAGGAACTGAGCTTCCCCAGCAGAAAAAGAGGAGCAACATCTCCACTCGAGACGGGAACTCCCAGGGGCCCTGCAGAGATTCATAGGAATTCCTCCCCCTCAAAGCTCACCAAGGGGACACGTGTCCAACACCTCATCCAAGGTGTTACGGGGTTTATCAACAAAAGAAGAATTTCCCCAAGCCCCGTCTTCGTCCCCAAAAGCACCGTATGTACTCGTGGAGAGAAGAGCGGCGCTGGCAGCGCTGCCCGATGTCCCCTGTGTCTCCCAGCAGATGGGTCACAGCTGGTCCCTTCTCCTCTGGGACCCTCGGGAGGGTCTGTCACAGGCTGCGGGAATCGCCCTCAGCCCCAAGTGTCCTTTAGGAGAGCAGCGGCGTGGGCTGAGGAAGGGAAGAGACGCACGTTTAAATGGTTTTTCTTGGCGCTGGTCGTGACAGATGCTCTCATACAAATTTAAAAACTCATTCTGTACAAAAAGAGTCGTCTGCTTTAACAGCTGCCTGGGGAATCCAGCTGTGCTCCTAAACCCAACGTACCAAACACAGAATTTTAGAGAAGGCACATATCAAGATAATGTCTTAAAACATTGTGCTTTCAGGAAGGCGAGGTTAAACATAAAAATACCCTCGCTAAGTTATAAAATAAAGCTTGTAGGCATTCGCTTTCTTTAATAATCCCAGCAGCAACTTGAAACCAGGGGTAAGGAGCGGGCAGGCTGTGCCAGTCTCCTTCCAGGAAAAGCTACTGGGGACGTCTCTGCAATTCCAGCTGGAGCCTTTTCCCTGAGGGCTCAGTTTCACGCTCCTGTTGCTGCCCAAGACACCGGCCAGGAACCACTAGGAGACCTCACCGAGGAAGCATAAAGCCCAAGTTTGTACCAGCTCCAAGCAAATCCATCAGGAATATTTACCCCGAAGGACTGGGCTAGAGGCTGAAGGAGCCACGGCCACCCAGAGAAGGTGACAGAGGGCTCTGCAGCGGGAGGATGTTTATGGAGCCCAGGTTCTCCCGCAAAGAACAGTGTTGTTGGGAGACACCTCCCCACATCACGCTGTGCAGCACCAAGCTCTTGTTTATGGTCTTTACCAAAATCCTACAAATAATAAGACGTGGGTTAGCCCTTTGGGGAAATCAGGAGATGAAAAATCACCGGTGGCTCGTTAGCTCACAGCCAGCAGATACCACCTCCAGCGGCAGCAGTAGAAAAGGGAAGGTTATTCAGGTTATTTAGGTGACTCAGACTTGAGCACTCAAAGGAATCTCTACCCCTCAGAAATTTCAGCGAGTCCTGTATCACCCCCGGAATGTCTGGCTAATTAGAGCATCTCCAAGAGACACATCCGATGCTGATGGCTATTTTGGGATCTCAAATTAGCTTTTGCAGACTCTAGGCTAAAATCTGAACATAGTAATGCTATGAGAGGGAGGAAGACATCCGATGCAGGGCATGTTTTCAAAATACTTTTGGCATATACAGTTATTTTCAATATATTAAGATTTACATTCCTCCATAACATTCAAATCTCTCCCATAAACATGCAAGAAAAGCAATGCACAAGCAAGCTGGGTTACTCCAAAGGCAGCGCCACAAGATCCACTTCTACGGGTAAAAAACTGCACCATAATAGATGATCTCTATCAAATCTTTTCCACTTGATATAAAAGCTGTGCCTATTAAGAGAGAAATGGGAAAGATTGGTACATCGCCGTATAAATTGATGTTCCAATTACATTGTAAATGAAGATGCATTCGATAAACAGGCCACAAATCCAGACGTGTTATGATTTCCCCTAGCAGAAAGCTACGGATCCAATTTTTGAGTCAAAGAATTGAGGGTAATCTCACTCCGTCGCAGCATTTCCACATATTACCATTTCCTTGTTCCTAATACTCCTAAGATAAGAGAAACTCGTTTGGTAGCTTTACAATTCCATATAAAATAAGACTTATGTCCTTCTTATGTCCTATGCCCAGGGCTTTTCACGGTTGTCTTTTGAAGCCATTAGACTTCTTCAGCCTTCCGAGGGTTTATTTCTTTGTTCTTTTATTTATGGAGCTCAGACTTTGAGTGATCTCCAGATTTGAGAGAAAGTGATTAGCTGTCCCCGAAGGAAACGCTTACGGCTGCTGCCTTTGGGCCCGGGGGGAGCCGTGTCCTTGCTCTCTAAGCAGGTCACTCCACTGATTATCTCCCCAACCAAGTTCTCGCTCGGTTTAAATGCACTTGTGTGCATTTATTAAGGTATATATTGGAAAATACGGAGGCTGGTGGGGCCGCAGCAGCCACCAGAGGGAGTCTCATCGCTGTGGGTGCTGACCGGCATTGGCACCCAAAGGTGCTGGGGGGTCCGTCACCCCTCCCCAAGGGCTCAGGGTGCAGCCCCGCAGGGCTCCGAGCGGAACACGGCCAGGCAGGGGGGGGAGGACCACTGCCCGAGCCATCTCTGGCAATGACATCAGACAAAAAGCCATAAAAAGATCAGCCAGATCACATTTCAGAGCCCAAGGATGGGGGGGTGGAAGGGGTAGAGGGGTCTGGCGAGGCAGCATCTGGTCTAAAATCCACGGCCTGTAATTTTAATGCATTATGGAATCCCATAGGAATTCCTGTTGAGCCGTTCCTTGGGCTGCTCCGTTTCTAGAGGGTGGGGTGACAATTTAACGCCCCCCTGCTGCCGAGAGCACTCTCCTGAGGGGCAGCATCTCAGCTGGGAATCAGTTCCAAGGGACAGATCTCCTTAACACGTCTGGGTGCCCCCTTGTTTTGTTGGGGCGGGGATGTCCCCTCTTTTTTTGTGTCCAGCTTTAGAGATCGCAACATCAGAAGGACATGGACCTGTTGGAGCGGGGCCAGAGGAGGCCCCGGAGATGCTGGGAGGGCTGGAGCCCCTCTGCTGTGAGGACAGGCTGAGAGAGTTGGGGGGGTTCAGCCTGGAGAAGAGAAGGCTCCAGGGAGAACTTAGAGCCCCTTCTAGTCCCTAAAGGGGCTCCAGGAAAGCTCGGGGGGGGACTCTTGATCAGGAAGGGGGGCCACAGGACGAGGGGAAAGGGTTTTAAACTGAAAGAGGGGAGATTGAGATGAGATCTGGGGGAGAAATTCTTTGCTGTGAGGGTGGTGAGAGCCTGGCCCAGGTTGCCCAGAGAAGCTGGGGCTGCCCCATCCCTGGAGGGGTTCAAGGCCAGGTTGGATGGGGCTTGGAGCAACCTGCTCTAGTGGACGTGTCCCTGCCCAGGGCAGGGGGTGGCGCTGGATGGTCTTTAAGGTCCCTTCCAACCCAAACCATTCTGTGATTCTATTCTATGATTTCCCCTCTCTCCTCAAATCCACTTAAACCTCCTTCTCCGCGGGATCTCGGTGGGAGAGCTCGAGGCAGGTACAAAGCGAAGCCTCCTCCGCACCGTGACCTCTGCAGGAGCGTCCGTCCTGTAACTGCCCCTTCGCAGGAGTAATTTATTGGTGGGTACGGAAAGAAGGGCTTCAATTTAGCAGCTCAGATGGTGCCGCCGCCCCCCCCATCCTTCCCACGCAGAACAAGTTAACAGCTTGCCAGGGGTTGCGAAAATAAACAAACTCAAAAACTCACCCACTTGGCGTTGCCCCGGCTCATCGTCCCCCAGGTGATTCCCAGCGACCAGCTCTCGACTCCTGCAAATTGAAGACATTTGTGAGTCTCCTCAATGTAAGCACAAATCAAAATGCCAAAAAAAAAGAAAAAAAAAAAAGAAAAAAAAAAAAAGAAAGGAAAAAAAAAGAGAGAGATTCCTGCATGCAATTACACAGGAAGGAAAACATGCAAACTTAAGCTGAGCTTCGAACATTTCACAGTAAATATCAATACCGGGGTCTAAAAAGGGCCATCATTTTACATTTTAAATAACTGAGCAGAATTTTTTTGGTTTTTTTTTGGCAGTAGCAGGACTATCTACATTCGTTGTCATTTTACATCTTCTGATATTTAAGCTTGCCGATTCCTTTTTGCCCACGTTACATTACAGTGCATTTTCAAAGGGCACAGTATTAAAGTTATCGCTAATTTATGCAGAAGCATGTGGTTTGTTTTTTTTTTAAATGTTTATTTTAAACATTTTTTCTTTTTTTTTTTCAAAATTTTTTTTACATTAAAATTAACATTTGAAGAATTGTTTCAATAAAGTTTATGCAAGTTGCCGTCACAGTTTATGTAAAAGAGAAATGTGCTATTAAAATCAGACATTTAGGTTACCTTTTGGGTTTTGCGATGCATGTTAGCTTTACACATCCTGATTCTCCTGCGATAATTTTCCTTTAAAAGGGGGGGCATAGGGTGATCTTTTCATCAAGCAAGACATTATGCCCTGAAAGCTGACTCCAAACCAGTGTTGAAAATTCAGTTATTTGCACTTTAATAACAAATCTACAAATACAACTGTTTGTTTTAAAGTATTCCCCTCGATCATGCACTGCTACCGGCAGTTTGGCTCCTAATGCTCTATTTTTCACCCCCGAGCAGTTTAATTCTCTTCCCCCTAAGAATTCATTTGGCAGATGGGAAATACAAACCATTTTTCATGTCTAAGAAGCAGTTCAATTTAAACTATTATATTATATATATATATACACATACATACACACCCTCTCAGAAGGATATGAGGAGCAACTGCAGCACCCTTCTCAAAAAAAAAAAATACATTTTTAAGTGGTTTTCCAAGTAAAAGCTACAGTAAAATAGGAAGGGCATCATCTTAGCCAAGGGGGCTGGGGGTGTTTACATAAAGCAAAAAGCAAAGATTCCTTTTCCCCTGGTGGCAGTTAAGCCTTGGATTTTTATTTTTTATTTAGCATTCATTTTGTCACGCTACATTTAAACCAGCCATTTCAGACTGAGTCCGGAGGCTGCCGCCCGGAATACTCTGCGAGGCCACCTGAAATCTGAATCAGTAACTCAGCAAAGAACCAGAAAACACTTTCCAGCAGACAGAAAGTCAGATTTCTGCCATTGTCCAGGATCAAAACTGGTTTCAACAACTTCCAGGGGGTGAAAAACAAATTTTTCTTTTTTTTTTTTTTTTTTTTTTTAAAAATAAGCTCCTTCAACGAGCTTGATAAAACTTTTTTTACAAAAAAACACCATTTTTAGAATGTCTCCATGGTTTAAAAAGACAATTAGCTTTAGCATTAATTTAAATTAATTTGAAAAAAAAAAATATGTAAATAGCTATTTTATTGCTCAACCAAAAAAAAAAAATGACAATTCATCACATTTACTTTGATTAAAAAAGGACTAAACTTTATTGACAAACTGCGGCAGACACTTTGACAAGTTTTAGCTACCTATTTAGGCAGACTTACACATGTAGCATTTAATTTTCAAGAACAAGAGTGGGAGGACAGTGTACAAATCCAATTAGGACTTTATCCTATGTACAAAGTGAAATTTTTCCTCTTTTTTTTTTTTTTTTTTTTTTTCCAGCTGCAGTGTCCCTTTTTATGCGAAGCTAGTGTTGAGATACACTTGAACAAGTCACCGGGATTGCTAATATCGGCAATTTTGTCACTTTTAAACTCGCACTGTATTAATCTGCCCCAAGCACTATAAAAAAAAATGAGAAGACTGTAATTTTACAGAGTTCAGACCTACTCACGTAATACTCTGTTTTTCTAATAAACACTGGGCAATTAGAGCCATGCTTTAATTTGGAGTTTTTTTTTTTAACCCCTTAGAAGTTCTTCACACAGAACCAAACTAAGAACCCCTTTACACTGGAAAATCTGCTTCCCAAGCATCTCTCAACACCGCATTTTCGGGGCTAGATTTCAAAACCCACATAAGAAAAGTCAATTTTATAAACCTAATTTTTTTTTTTTTTTTTAAAGTCAATTACCTTTAAAAAAATGCTATTTAATTTGTTTGAGGATCCTTCGTATTAAAATTTAAACTTAAGATTCACCAGCAATCTGCTTTTAAGGAAAGTTTGACATCTGAGGTTACTTTTAAACGGTGGCAGGTACTACCGTTACATTATCATTTTAATTCTTAAAAACAGCCCTGAATTTTGAAATGTAGCCTACTTTGGGATTCTGCAACTACAACTTTTATGGGTTCCTTAAAACCAAACTTAAAAGGTTAACAAAAACCTTTAATTTCATAACTGCTAAGCAAAGCATGTCACTTTTGGAAACTAACATTTTTAACTCAACTTTTTTTTTTTTATTAAAAAAAAGGTACAGTTGTGTTTATCTAAACAACAAAGAAAGAAAAGCCATCTAACACTTTAAAAAAAAAAATAATAAAAATTAAAGTCGGTCCTCTAAATCTATTTAACTCATTTTAAAATACTACGTACAGAAGCCAGAATGCAGGGTGAGGATGGAGTGGGAGAAAAAGGGCCACGAAGAAAAACAGTTAGACAATTACTTGTCTGGTGTGGGTAAAGCAACGGGAATCCCGGGAGATACAAGAATCAGTAACAACTGTTTGCTCATAACTGATATTTTTCCCTCATGTTTGTGTTTTGTTTTGTTTTGTTTTTTTTTTTTAATAACGTCCGTATGGGTGCTCTCTGTAGGCCCCCTTCACTGGCCTGGCCGGAGGGGCCTTCAGGGAGGGCCGGGTCCCGTTCCAGTCGTCTTGCCCTGCGGAGAAGAGAGGGATAAGTCAAGGATGAGGAGAGCTCCAGCCCAAGAGACGGATGGGATCCCCTCCGGAGCCGACGGGGCATCTTCACGGTGTTTTCACCCCAAAACCAGTCTGCAAACACCCCGTGGTCCACTAAACCCCCTCGTTTGCAGCCCATATTCTAATATTACGGGAAATTCCCGGGCGGGGATTCCCGGGAAGCCGGCAGCTCTGACAGTACAACTTGAACAAACCCAGTGCCTTTTAGGAGTAATTAATTTCAGCTGAGCCAAAGCAAATTGACGGAGCAGCTCTGGCAGCCAGCTGCAGCCAAGGTGGCAGCGGCCACGGCCCCTCGGGCTGGTGGCCAGTGGCATCTATAAGCCCCGGGTCTGGCTGGGGGCACTGTGACAGGTACCGCTTCTCCTTCCCAGACGCCAGGCAAGGCGGCTCCTGGGTAGTTGTGCCAAAATAATAAAGTTCCGATGCTGCTCCAGGATGGCAGCGCATCCGACTGAGCTTCCGAGCTTCTTCTCTCTCTCTTACAAGAAAAGGCTGAGGAACTTGGGTCTTTTTAGTCTGGAGAAGAGCAGACTGAGGGGGGATCTGATCAACACCTGTAAATACTGAAAGGGTGGGCGTCAGGAGGATGGGGCCAGTCTTTTTTCAGTGGTGCCCAGGGACAGGACAAGAGTGAACGGGCACAAACTTGAACATAAGAAGTTCCATCTAAACATGAGAAGGAACTTCTTTCCTGTGAGGGTGGCAGAGCCCTGGAAGAGGCTGCCCAGAGAGGTGGTGGAGTCTCCTTCTCTGGAGACATTCAAACCCGCCTGGACACGTTTCTGTGTGACCTGCTCTGGGTGGACCTGCTTTGGAAGGGGGGTTGGACTGGATGATCTGCAGAGGTCCCTTCCAACCCCGTATCATTCTGTGATTCTGACTGTGACTTGTTGTTCCTTCCTCTCCGTGACTCCCAGAAAAATTCCATCCATCGCTGGTGCATCATCTGCTCACCTCATCGGAGCAGATAGTGCCATTAGTGCTGCACCAGCATCACCCGCTGATGGGACAAACCTCTCGGCGCAGGACGGGACAAGCCCTTCTGCTGTGTACAACCACCACCGAAGGCAAATGAAGTTCACATCTCTATTGTCCCCAAGCGAGTCCAAGCCCCAAATATCCAAGCTTGGCTTTCATTACACCTTGTGCCTGCAACGCTCATCCTCATCCCTGTCCTTCTTTCCAGGGTCACCTGTCGGTGAAGGCGAGTGTCCGAAGCCCAGAAACCAGCCCAGCCTGTTCCTACCACCATTGGAGCACATTCCCATTTTCTCAAAACTGTCTCCAGCCTGGCTCAACAATTTATTTCTCTAATTCTGTTTTCATGAAAGCAGAGACCAAAGGAAATTACTGTGGATAAACAGATTAGCCGTGGCAACTTCATGCCAAGGATACAATGAGCTTTTTGGCCTTCATATCCCAGACGACACCACCACTCTCCTACCAAGCAGGAGGCACAAAAGCCTCTTTGTGCTGCGTGACTAACGCAGGCAACAAACCCAGCCATTGAAGGCAGGGAAGACAGACACGTTACTGACAGCGGCTGTCTGTCCAAACGCCTCTTAGACTGGAAAAGCATCCCCAGTTGAGCACCTGAATTTGAACTTGGCACAACCTGAAGCCCAGAGCAGGGAACCCCCCAAGGCAAGAGACCGGTCATTCATTAACAACTCCGCTTCCCCAGTACCAGCAATGACACGGCACAGGGGATTCCCAGTTCCTGAGGAGCCCAGAAAAGTCCCTCCAGCTGGGAATTATCCTCGCTACCTGCTTTCATTCATGCCTTCAGGCAACCGGTGCTCTCTGCTAAAGGGAGTTATTTTCAATGCGGTGTATTTCCATGCCATTAAGCAGCTCGCTCTATAGCTCCAGTAACTGTTTATAGTTCAGCTTGTTTACAGAGAGAGGAAAATGAATCTTACTCATTGCCACATGCAGATGCCATTCATAAGCTGAAAGCTGAACTAGCTTTAAAAAAAAACAACAAAACACCATGCAGTCACCCAATCCTTCACTGCTGGCACCTCGGATATAAGGCCTATTGTTTTCAACAGTTAGTGATTTACACAGTTGTGGTTAAATCTGTCTCCCGCACCTCCCAGCCCAGCCCAAGTCGATAGCCTTACGCAATTCAAATTAGCTAAACTTCATTGACTACTTACATCTTGACCAAAATTGTTCCACCTAGTCAAAGGGAGGCTTTCACATGACATTTAAATCCATTTTTCAAGCCAATGTATAGCGCCAAGTCAGTATCAGCTAGTGGGTTTTTGAGGATAAGGAAGCAGATGGAACCATGCACTCATCCAGCTCAACAAAATATAATCTGTGAAAACCAGACTGCAGCAAAGGTAGTGCTGTGGGTGGAAATTCAGAGCTCTTAAAATATTCTAAAGCTACAAGGAAATTAAAAGTATTTCCATAGTTAAAAAATGGAATTTTAAAAGTGTCGCCTTTAGAAACAATCAAGCTAGATAAGAGTCTAAAGCCCACAGAATGCCCTCGGTTGTTCAGACCTGGATAATCTGTAGGGTATAAATACCCCACCCTGAGAACTACTCGACGTTCTCCTCAGTAAGTTTTGCTCAGAGCGTGGAGCGGCGCTGGAAAACAGTCGGTCGACCACAAGCAATTCCCAACTACGTGTAGCCCCTTCCCTGTGAAGAGAACAGTATTCTCAGACTTACCATAAGCTTCATAGGTTTCCTGTGCCTCCCCGTGTCCATAATCATAGTATTCTGTGTCCCTGGAAGAGTAATTCCGTCGGTTACATACAGTGCTGAAATCATATTCCTAAACCGACACCACTTGCACAAACACTTGAAAGGCAAAGATGCCCAATATCATTCCTGGCTTTTAAGGACACCAGGAAACTCCCAAAAAGTTATTTCCCAGGTGCTCCTGGATTCCAGCAGAACAAGACACTTTCCCCACGGCTCAAACTCAGTCCCTTAAAAGAAAAAAAAAAAAAAAAAAGATCATGCAGAATTTTCTCTGTAGCAGACGGCAGACGAGACAACTTACCCTTGGCCCTGGCTGTAGTAGCCTTCATACCCCTCATAGCTCTGGTCTGCGTATGCGTCATCATAGCCCTGAAACGGATGATGACAAACACGGTGTTAACGGAAGGACCAAAGGTTAACGCCTCGTCAAGACTAACGGCAAAACTGAATTCAGGCTGCGGCAGCTTTCAGAGGAGCCTGTGAATCCTCGCCTGCCCCAGGGAAGGGGCTCAGCTGTAAGACACAGGTAGCCAAGATCTGCTGGTGTCCTGTGGCTTGGGAGGAATGAACACCACGAATATTTACAATGCACTTGGAAGTCATTTACGCATCCAAGGCCGCAGTTTGTCTGCGGTACAAATCCATGTGCCGGGAGGCCTGTTACGGTGTGATCTAAACCAGATTTAGAGGTTGACAAAACCCAACCCTATCAACCTATGATTGGTTTCAGTGGGAAAACTGAGAAGCTTTACAAATAGGAGATACGGACTTCTTAAAAGTATCTGTATTTGTGATGATTCCCAAAAATGCTGTTGTGCATCAAAACCAGTCAGTCATCACGTATTTACTTTAAGGATTTTAAGGGAAGTAAGAAACCTTTGGTGTTTCTTGCTCAAAGAATTCTCCTGCAGAAAGAGAATGTGATGTGAACTCCATCAATCTTTGGGATGTAGTTTTTCTACCATGCACTGATAGTTATGGCAACCTTCATTTTTTGGGGGCACATTTCTGTTTTATAAAAGCCACCCTTTACCCTGTATTTAGCAGCTCCTTCCTTTGAGGGCTGAAGAGGCAGAGCAGGTCACCCAGCACCGTACTAGGGACTGGTGGCCACTTCTCTGGGGCAATCTTACTCTTATTTTAATACTGTTGAATATCTAATACATGAGGTGTCCCTGCCCATGGCAGGGGGGTTGGAACTGGATGATCTTTAAGGTCCCTTCCAACCTAAACCATTGTTGGAGTCTATAATCAGCTACCTGGAATAAAAAAAAACCTCTAAGATATAAAGTTTCTTACATATTCCTCATAGGTTTCTGGGGCGGGAGGAGGAGGAAGCGGTATTCTCTGAATGCCGGCTGCTCGCGCTCTGGGTGCAGGAGCCCCCCGTACTGCCGGGGGAGGAGGAACTCCGCGGGCTACTGCAGCTCCCCTGGCAATGGCCCCCCGCACCGGGGCTCCTCGCACCAGGGCCCCCCGAGGAGGAGGAGGGGGAGGCCCAACACCACGGCCCCTGAAAAGGAAATAAAAAGGATTGTGAAGGGCTCCTGGGGTGCTGCTCGCGTGCTGAGGGCAGTGCATGTGCTTCTTACACCTGCTTTAAAAGGCAATAGCTTGATAAATAAATACAGCCACCATTAAGCCATGAATTCTTTATCAAGAATGAAAGCACAGGAATTATTCACATTGTCGTATTGCAGGATTTACAAAAACCTCTTCCGAGATGAGAACTCTAGTGCATTAGGTATTGCACAGAGGAAGAAATAAATCTGATACAGAGCTTCGACCAAGTAATTTCTCAGAGTTCATTTTAAACCACCCTCTGTCACTAACCCGCACGACTGCCAGACCTGCAGGACTGGAAAGATCAATGATGAGATGAGCAGGGACACTTCTGGGCTAAACACTCGGAAGCAAAGACTTTCCCCCCTGGAACAGGTAGCGAAGCAAGAACCGTAGTAAAAGAGTTTTATCACCAATTTATCCCAATGCCTTGATGGCAACGGCAGAATAATGTCATCCTATAACTTCCAAGGGAAGGTCAGTTTAAATTGAAAAAGCTTATTCCGCCGAAGGCTATGGAAGCCAACACGACACATCTATCTACAGGGGATTTCATAGGCCAATTTTTGAAAGGTTACTTTATGAAGATACTGATTTCAGACATCAAAAATAACACAGAAGACATCCACTGTGCTAGATTACATCTCAAAGCATACAAAACATTTGACGCCAGCGTGCTAAAAGCAAGCCTGCAACATAAGGCTAGAAAGCGCTGGCCAAAAGCCAAGGTCAAGCCCAACAGCTGATGTGCAAGAACAAGTAGCTTAACCTCATCTGGCAGGACAAATCTCAGCACGAAACAGCATTTCCAGGTCTGTGCTTTTGGGAAAGGTACCTTGGAACAGGCGGAGGCGGCGGTGGAGCTGCTCCCCTTCCCCGCACAGGGACTCCCCGGCCGCGAGTTGGCTCCGGTACACCGTTGAGATAGGAGAGCTCCAAGAACTGCTCCTGACAGATATCATCCATCATATCCTAAAGAGGGGAAAGAGTCAACTCCAGAGAACAGCTAACTCGCCAGTCTGCGCTCCTTGGTATCGCAGGCTACCGTGCTGCAATAAAAATAACCCCATAGTCCTAAATTAAGGTATTCTCGTTATTTTTACTGGGATTCGCTCAGCAGGCAGCAGTGCACAACTGCCGGCTTTCTCCACATCGGCCAAGAAGGGCACACCACCTGCGTGTCCCAGAGCTACAGTGAGTGCTACAGCTGGTCCCCGGGAAGAGGACCTCGCTCAGAGGGGTCCTGAAGGCATCTGATGATGTTCTGCATCCCGTGGATGGCAGCAAGATTTATTTGCAAATGCTGGAGAGTTTGGAGGTGAAGTCAGGTAAGACCTATCTCACCTCAAGCACCTTGCAGCTCCCATTTAAAGGCAAGTGGCTGGCAAGGAGCCCACGTACGGTAACAACCTACTGCTGTGCTCCTGACCCGCTGAAGGAACAGATGCAGCCTGACAAAGAGCAAACACCCATTTGCAAATCCAGGCTGTCTCTTCAAATTCTTAGGAAGGCAGTATGTGGGTTTTTTTCATGGTTGTACTCCATGCATTTTTATCGCCTCAGGGGACCGCGCTCCAGGAATTAGTACAGATCTCTGGTGACCCCGCAGAAGTCATCGCACACCTCCCCTCCGCACACAGGCAGCCTGGGCCTCGCACAGAGGATCTTCACGATGCCATGGTAACACTACAAAGCAAGGAGTCTCCTACCAGATGTGTCTTCACAGCACTGCTGGCTTCTATAGTGACTTCTCTGCCAATTTTCACAAGTTTAGCACATTGTTTGAAGGCAGCGATAGATAAGACACTTTAAATAGCAAGGCTGTACGCTCGTTTTAGCAAGCGGAGGTTTTGTACATCCCAGGGGCTTCTTGAAGATGACCTCTTTCCTTCAAAGACACTTCTCATAGCAGTCTCTCCTCCTCTCTGTGTCAGACTCACAGAAATCACACAGTACCCATACGCTTTTCCACACTTCCCGACTACCCACCGCTCTCGGGTTCCACCCGCCCCTGGTATTTCAGGCAGAACATCTGAGCTCTGAGTCTCAGCTGAGGACCGTGGTGCTGAGGTACAGCCAGCTCTACCTGCCAGATCTCTGAACTACAGCCTGAGCGAGCCAGGAACAGGGACAACTGCCTGCTTCTTTCCCATTTTGTTTTTTTTTTTTTTTTTTTTTCTTCCCCCCTAATTTATCAAGCAATACCATCATTTTAATAACATACAAAAGACTCCAAGTTCTGCAGCTCTTGGAGTCAATCCCCTACCTGGCACAAAACTGACCTGAAGTCAACCATAAAGGTTCACCAAGACATCCCCAAACAGGTAACAAGTGTCATCTGCATGAACACCTGATTAGCAAAGAGGTTCCTTCACATCACACACATGTAAAGCAATAGAAATATTGATTTAACAGATGTGTCTCAAACTGCCTGGGCAGTCACCCTCCTCATCCTCACCCCACCCTTTTAGAGCAGAGCAAACATTCTGTAATTAATTTATTCCCAATTAAGTTTTCTAGCAGCTTCCTACGCTGCAGCTCCAAGTCGGAGCATCCCGTCCAAGCAGCCTCTTCCACGCCAGCCATGGCTAAAGTTCTTCTCCCACTAAAACTGACACCTGGAGCTGGACAAACTACTTGCCCACCCCAGTGTCCACAGCCACTACTGGGAGAGAAATCCCTACCCCAAGTGGTCTAAACAATTGCCCTGGAAGCGTATGTCTTTCTAATTATGGTTAGGGGATTAATCCTGCCTTCAAGATCGATGGGGTCACCTAAAGCTGCCGCACACACTTAGTTCTTCAGGCTCCCTCAACTACACCAATTCACCTCACACTGTGCAAATCTTGCCCATCCTCACAGCCAGATTCCCAACCCATCCACCTTCAGAAAGGAGAGAACGTCAGTCTACGCACCGGAACGAGGAACTTCTTGACTTCCTCCATGGCGTGAGCCATCAGAGCATAGGCTTCACAAGGGGGTCCAAAAACTTCAATGAAGACATGCAAATCCATATTTAGATGAGCATATTTAGGATCTCCCCCTTTACGCAGTTCTTCCTCCTGATAAAAAAGCAGATTAGAGGTCACTAAAACTAAATAAGATGCAGAGAAACTATTTTTCTTTTACCTGTTTTGGAAGTTTTAACAGGAAATGTCTGTCAAAGCATTCTAGCCATGCAGGGACACAGATCATGGTGATGTACTGAGCACATCAGCACACAGTTTTATAAAAAGCCATACACAGTCTACACCTTCCACCTTATTATAACTGCCTTTTCAGGTGACTATGATATTTTTGTCAATGCACTGATGTCAGCCACCTTTTTTTCCAGAAGTTTAAGCATATGCAAGCAGTATTCTTCCTCTTCTATACCACCTTTCTGCCCGAGGTGCTCTTTACCATCTAGTGAAGTCTAATGCCTCAAACAAACTTGCTCTTTAACTCTGCTCTTAGATACCTGTTATTCAGATGCTTTAAGAAGCTACAAATAAGCTAGAAGTGTAAAAGCTCTTCATGCTGGTAAGGTAAAAAGCTGAATCAAGTTACAGCTCTGTTGACTATTAGCTCAGTTTTGAGAATAAGCAGGGAGAAAAAAAAATTATTTTCATTTTTTCTGCTCAAAAATCCCCTCCTGGCACTTTGTGATTCACGAAAGATTACCAGGAACACACTGCTCCAACATCTTTGCTGAACCATGAGAATTTAAGGATTTCAGAGGGAACAGCTGGAAAAAGGTTTTTTGTTGATTTCTTTCCTTTTTCTTTTCTTGAGGGGAAACATTCCTTTAGCGAATGACTTTTCATGGAGTAGCTGGGATCAATTCTTATTTTATAACCTTTGTGCTTCACCTTCTGTATAAATATCCAAGGGTACAGGGTATCCCAAGGTGACAGGTCTTGAAGTCATCCTCATAAAGAAAAAACCATCACACTTCTGCCCCAATCGAGATTGCTCCCAACATGCACCAAACAATTTAGGAAGGGTGACTTCCTACTGCCTTTACTTTGGGATTTTAATGGTTTAATCTTTTACAAACTGCTTTGCGAACCACTACTTCTCGCAGCAATACGAAAGGCATTGCTACATATGCGTGTTTTCAAGGGTGATGCCCTCACCTTTGCTTTATCTCGCATTGAACCCTTCCCAAGCACAGATATCTTAGCGCCGGTTTCTTCCTGAAGTCTCTTGATGGTGTTGCCTTGAGGTCCCAAAATCTTTCCAACGAAGTTGAACTGTAAACAAAGAAAAGAAAAAAAACAACAATTAGCTCCAGAGCTCAGCAGCCTTAGCAAAAGCTTTTCCTAACATTACGCTGGCTGACAAAAAAAAGAAATAAATTAGCCACTCCGTTTTCTCTTCTCCTCACCAAAAAAAATACAGACCAAAAAATGCACAGGAAAATTTATGTTCCAGAACATTCTTTTCATGAAAAAATGCTCCACCAGAAAATCAAGCTAGAACTAAACGCTTTACGTGAGTTAATTTAACGTCTACTCTCCAGCAGTTTTACAGGCAGCAAGCCTTAAGAGTTAAATGAGTTCTTAACTGTAAAACACAAAGCTCTACATATGAAAGTGTCTATTCTAGTAATAAAAGATCACAGCTATGCATCACCATTTAGTTTTATCCCAAGACATTCTAGAAATGTAATATATTAGAAATAAGATCCTGCAAGCCTGCATAGGAAAAATTCCATAGCGATAGTGGAACACTGGCATAACTCCTGAGGATGCTGTGACAGCCACTATCTCGAAGAGTCAGCCATAAAATCCATAGAAAATAAGCAAATCGCAGAGATTCAGTAAGCTATTTTCTGGCCCTCACCTTGGGGTACTGTTTGACAGGTATCAGAACTCGTTCTTTCAGTTTCATATTCTTGTGGGAAAATAAATCCAGGTAGTTCTCTTCCTCATCCTTCTTTGTTGTTTCCCCCTTCTGAATTTTTTCAATTTCTAAACAAGATAAAAATAGGGCTGCTTATATTCCTCAAACAGGCATCATTTTCGAGTCGGAATTATGACAGGACATACCACCCTCATTCCCTGTGAATATAGGAACACTTATCGTTGCATTAACGGAGCCTGGGTAGCCAGGCCACCTCTTAGCGCTAGCCCAGCTTGCCTCTTCCTCCCTTCACATCTAGCCGTTCCAGAAGGCCAAAAGGTGATAATGACCCAAGGGCAGGGAATGCCCTAGAAATAACATCAACAGGTAAGAGCAGGAAACTGTATATAGTTTTGTGTATCCCTTCTGCCGTGCCTTCCTCCCCGGTGAACGCAGCACCCACGTGTAGACTCCTAAAGCTCCAAAGAAACCAGCCCCAACTGCTGGAGCCACTCACAGCAGATCAGGCAAGTCGTTACCATTCAAGCTCACGCACTACTTTCAATCTGTAATTTAAGTAGTGGTGGCAACACACGCTGCCACAATGAATTTCAGTTAAACTTCTGATTTTTTAATTGTATATTGTGAATTACAGAGTCTTGGAAAAACACTGAGGTGGCCTGACCGAGCTGCAGCCTGAGGGGGATCTGGAACAAAGTCCCAATAACCTTCTGGAAGTAGGTCGTTAAGGTAGGTCAATTAGAAACTAGTACGGGAACATCTTCTCAAACCTGGCTAGAAATTCAGCTTTCACTGAGAGATTGGAAGGAGACCTCGTAAAAGATGACCCAAATGGAGAAGACTCAAGATCATCTTCAAAGCAGGCATTTCTAGCATCGGTTCTCAGTCATTAATGAACTTTCCTTCGTACAAGACAAACACCCGACATTTTTCAGAAGGCTGTGGCCCGCCGCTGACCGGCTTTTCTTTTCCAGAGATGTCCAGTCACGCGCAATTCCTATTTAATGGCCAACGACCAGATGACAAGTTCCCCCAAATTTGGAGCCAATCCATTATTAACAATCCCCAATTACTGATGAGCCATTATGCACCCTTTGGTCCAACGAAAAAAATATTGGTGACAGCACACATAGCCCTCACAAATTATTAATTACAGATGCTTATCAGGGGAGGGGAGTGACCCTTCCTTAAAAGTTAAATTGCGCCATTTCATCAGCAAACTCAAGAACTATAAATATCTCTTCCGAGTCGAAAGTGCTCTAAATACGACTTCTCACATCTCAAGGGAGAGACTTTCACAAGATTATACACAGAAGTGCATTAAAGCTGCAAGACAAAACTGAAAGCGAAGACTGCTTAGTCATTACCAGAATTTAAAGAAGGCAGCTGCAATATCTTGTGTTTCTTGTGATTTTCTGTCCGTGTCAAAAACTATAGGTTCATGTTTAGAGTTTTGGAAGGTCGGTCAGATACTCGACATATTATTTCCACCTAGTAATAGTCTCGGATTATCCAAAGAGAAGTAGGAATGATGGGTTACCATCGTCCTGACTGGACCAGCAAACCCAAGACTCGCCGGCTGAGAAGCCCCACTGGCATCTTTCAAAAGATAAGAAAAATGTCAAGAAACGGAATGTACAGCTTAAAAAAACCCAACAACCCCAAACCTTAAGAAAACACGATCAAATGATCAATATTTAAACCTTTCCGTTATGGACACAGTAACAGAAACTGGTTTTTAGTTTAGAGATCTGAATATAGAAGTTGGAGATTTTGTTGCATAATTATGAAAAAAAAAACCAAACCCTAAATTTTGTATTTCTACTTGCAACAGCCCCTTGGCTCCTTTACAAAAGTGTTACCATGACTCCTTAGTTTAAGAAAAAAAATTACCGGATCTAATCACTTTGAAAAAGAGAGCTTGATTTTTGCTTTAAAAAGAAATTACTTTCTGAAGATGCTACGCCAAAGTAAAAAAACCCCAGAAGTTCAAGCACTGTCAAATTTATAAAATAAGCAAAAGAGCTGGCCACCTGGGTTAGTTTTATGTAGTTTTTTGATTTTAGCTATAAGAAGGGATCAGAGAATCAAGATTTGGAAACTAAAGATTGTACTTGTGGCCTTATCCCTGGTTAGGCACAGCTTTATAACCCAACGCAATTACTTCTCAAATATTTTAGTTTTACCCAAAAAACGGTAAGTGAATTTCTGAAAATGCATTCTGCGTCTTAACAAGAAGTGTTTTCTACGCGCACACGGAGAATAAGAGCACCCTAAAAACCGTCTGGATGTAAATTCAACTACCCAGAGGCATCTTCTACCCTGTCAAAACACAACGCCATCAGCCTGTGCCTCTGCAAAGCAGCGAATCACAGCTCGCAGCAGCCACCCAGCAAAATCCATTCCGCCTCCTGCCACGGGAGCAACGGCAGCTGGGAATCGGTCCGTGAGGACAACAAATAATTAACCATTTGCTAAAAAAAGCACCGGATCCATCATCACCGTGTCTCCGAACGAAATAGAAAACGCAGGAGAAGAGAAAGTCCTGCGCAGCAGAATAATTCCACGTTCTCCACCTTTTGCAATGGAGGTCAGGGGGGGTGACCTAGGAGTCCCCTTCACACCTTCCCAACGAACTCCAAGGCTGGAAATATGCGTGAAGGAGGACCTAAAAACATGCCACTTGTGACGTGTCCTACTGCTCCGGATTCCAGCGTTATCTGTCAGCAATTCTGGCACATTAGCTACGCGCCACGAAGCGGTACTGAATGAAGCGAGGAGCGGCAGCAGTTTGTCAGACCACTTACTGATAGGAAGGAGAAGCGTACGGATACCTCGAGGGATTAAGCATGCCTCATTTCAGTCCTGATTTTTTAAAGCCGTGTCAGAGGTGCAGCAGAAGGTTACCTTCTTGCCACGGGGAATGTCAGCAGGCGGGCGGCATGTGTGGCAGTGGTTTCCAAGGACTTCGTGTGGGGCAGTGATTGCATTGTCTCAGAAGAAATCCTAAGGGGTAGGTAAAGGGGGTTGGTAACACCGCTGCTTCGCGAGGAGGATGCTAAGCAGTCACAGTGCTACTCCTGATCTAAGCCCAAGCTCTTCCTTAATGAAAAAAAAAAATATATATATATTAAACATTGCCCTGCAGCACGCTCGCGCTCCGTGAGCAGAGACACATTCTGTTCGCTCATAATACTGAGAGTATCACCTTAACGTTAGGATAACACTGACCCCATGCCTAAAAAATGAAACAAAAAAGAACAATCCCCAAAGAGTTTGGGGATGGGAACCTCTGGAAGGCAGCAGAGTTCCCTCTCCTCCTATGCTACCGCTCCCCAGGGGATTTAAATTCACAGGAGAAAGAGCAGGGACCTGTCTGGATGGACTCTGCCAACAGCGAAAGCTGCAGAATTTAACAAGCCTAACCCCACCGTTCCCCCCCCCCCAGCTTTCTGCTGAAATACCCCCCAACACCCTCCAGCCCGCGCGCTGGGATTTACAGGCAGACAGCTCCGCTTCGGAGCTTGGCTGGGAAAGGAGGGGACTGCCACCAGCACAGGGAGAAGGGGAAAGGGGAAGGAGAGAAACACGGCAGAGGCATGAGGCAGGAGGAGAGAGCCCGGAGGCCAGCGATGAGGAATGGCACAGGGAGTAGAGGCTCCTGAGAGAGAAGCGGGAGGCGGCAGCGTCAGGGCAGTGACGGGCAGGCCGGCAGCAAGAAATTAATAATGTTGGCATGGCTTAGCAATTTATACATTTAAAAAATGCAAGAGTGAAACGGTATTAGCATATCACAGTCCGCAACATCTGGGCACAAGTTTAAGGCGGCAGTTACAGCTCCTCTGGGGGCAGGGCATACACTTGGAATTGCAGAAATTTAGATAATCTTCCCCATTTCTGGACAGCCTTCACTCCACGCTTAGCAAGCGCCAGGCCATCGCACTGCTCTGGGTTACGTACAGTTTCCCATCACCCCCGTGACCTCGGCCCATCTCTAATCCCACTGTTTGGTTCCTTGGCAAGTGACTCCAGCGAGGCCCCCATCCCTCCATCTGACTTTCCCATACAGCCCTTTCCCCCCCCCCCCCCCTTCCTGGGAACACTCAGAGACCAAAGGCATCTGGCAGGAGAACCACACAACAGAATCATAGAATCATCTAGGTTGGAAGGGACCTTCAAGATCATCTAGTCCAACCATCAACCTAAATCTGACAAAAAAAAAAAAAAAAATATCACTAAACCCTGTCCCCCAGCACCATGTCAACCCGTCTTCTGAACACCTCCAGGGATGGTGCCTCAACCACTTCCCTGGGCAGCCCATTCCAAGGCTTGATAACCCTTTCTGTGTAAAAATTCTTCCTAATATCCAACCTGAACCTCCCCTGGCACAACTTGAGGCCATTTCCTCTTGTCCTGTCGCCTGTTCCTTGGGAGAAGTGACCGACCCCCCCTGGCTACACCCTCCTTTCAGGGAGTTGGAGGGAGCGAGAAGGTCTCCCCTCAGCCTCCTTTTCTCCAGGATGAACATCCCCAGCTCCCTCAGCCGCTCCTCACAAGACTTGTGCTCCAGACCCCTCACCAGCTCCGTTGCCCTTCTCTGGACCCGCTCCAGCCCCTCAAGGTCTTTTTTGTGGGAAGGGGCCCAAAACTGGACACAGCCCTCAAAGTGGGGCCTCACCAGTGCCCAGTACAGGGGGACAATCACCTCCCGAGTCCTACTCCCCACGCTGTTCCTGACACAGGCCAGGATGCTGGTGGCCTTCTTGGCCACCTGGGCACACTGCTTGCTCATGTTCAGCCCACAGTCGACCAACACCCCGAGGTCCTTTTCTGCCGGGCAGCTCCAGCCGCTCTGCCCCAAGCCTGGAGCGCTGCAGGGGGTTGGTGTGACCCAAGGGCAGGACCCGGCACTCGGCCTTATTGAACATCATCATTGAACCTTATTGAACCAGCACAGATATCTAATTGGATATTAGGAAAAATTTTGACATGGAAAGGGTTATTAAGCCTTGGAATGTGCTGCCCAGGGAAGTGGTTGAGGTACCATCCCTGGAGGGATTTAAAAGACGGGTTGACATAGTGCTTAGAGACATGGTTTAGTGATGGTTTTTATCAGAGTTAGGTTGATGGTTGGACTAGATGATCTTAAAGGTCCCTTCCAACCTGGACAATTTTATGTCCTCCAGCATCTCAGGCTGCTCCCCGCTTTGCAACGCCTTGCTCTGTCTCCGATTGCTCGGTGCTCCCTCCCTTCATGGGTCCTGCATCTAATATCCTTCACGTTGCTCCGAATCCACCCCTCATGGCCCATTCCCATCCCTCCTCACTTCTGGGGTCGTAAAGGGCTGTAAGGACCAACTAGATGCTGGGCTATATAGAGACTCGCTAGAGGAACGCCACAGCTCACATAGCTGTCTGCAGCACAGGAAGCTCAGAGAAGACCAGCTCTTTTCACATAGACTTTCTCCGTGAAATAAAAATAGCAAAGATTACCACAAGAATTTGAAAAAAAAAAAAAAAACAACCAACAAACCACCCCATGGCTAGCTAAGGGATTGGGGGAATTCTCCCGTCCTCCCAGAGCACACAAGCAGAGAGGATTGTGCCTTTTGAAACACCAGCATCTCCCCCTGCCCTCCCCGCAGCAGATGGGGGCAGGGGGGAGCAGAAATCCAAGTGAGGAAAAGGGGTTTTCTTGTTCCTGTGGAAGAGGAAAATCACACAGTCCCCGAAGCACAGGAGCGAGGAAACGCGGATCAGATTCCAAGGGGCAAGAAATCCCAGTCTGCAATTCCTGTTCAGGGCGCTGTGTAACAGAACCCCAAAATTTCACCACTTTACTGCCTTCTCATCACACAGTACGTTGTTCCAGAATCAGGATGACATCACTGTGTTGCTCTTCATTTTGCTCCTAAATAACCCTGATTTTCTCTAGAAAGCCCAAGCAGCTTTAGAACCACAGAAGCATTTTAGACTACTTTTACAGATTGTTTTTAAAGAAGTCATCTTTTCGTTTCAATGCAGAACTCCTGCAGGGTTCCCTCCCAGAGGCAGGCAGGGCAAGGAATTTCCATTCCTGAAAAAAAGGCTGGAATAGAAATACTGCTGACATTCAATAATCAGTTATTTGTCTGGAAGTCATTTTGCTTGAGTTGTGCTGGCCGTTTGCGTTACAATCTTTGGCCCACGCCTAAATTCTGATTTTTACAGCAGCTTCTCCAACACGACATCCCCAAAGGGTGCCACAGCAGGAGAGAAATTCTGAGCGATCCAGATCAGCGTGGAGTCATCTGTGCAAAAAGATTTAGTCTCCCAGAACCACCGGTTTATTTCAAATTCTTTCTCATGAGCTTCTCGCTCAGATCATCCTGAATTTGGGCTGCTAGGGAATGCTCCCAAAGGACAGCAATTTTCAAAATCTCCAAAGCAAGCAGGAAGCATCTGGAACTCTTCCAATGATCAATTTTAAGTCTCACAAAGCTGCAGTCTATTATCAGCAATTTTTAAATTGATCAAAAAACCCTCACACATCCTCGTTACGCCACTCAAGTGAACGAAACTTTACTAAGTGGACTAAGAACGTTGTTCTTTGTGCAGGAATTAGCAACCCCCTTATGTTTCATCGCACTGGAAGGCATTATCACCGAGCTGTCGAGCATCAGCTGGCTAACGGGGTTTATTAATGAAAAACATTAAATTGACAGCAAATCGGATTATATAAAAGTAATTTATTTATATCAAGATAACCGCGAGTGATGCCATGACGATGTACCTCAGTTACTTGCACAATGGGAGACAGCAATTCCTATGAATTATTTCCTACGTTAAAGGAGGAGCTAATAAAATCTCTAGCACTGCACCAACTGTGGCAATATGATACGTTTTAAAGACCTTAAAAAAAAAAATATCATCATTTAAAAGCAGAATAAGTACCAGAGAGCTCGGCACTCTGCTCATCTGCAGATTAAATCCGAGTATATTCTCGCGCCGGGTCCCCTCCCAGCTCTCCACTCCCAGCATATAAAAGCGGTAGGAAATATTTTCAACTCGTTCCAATTTTTAAGCTGACCTCAGTGTGTGGAGGCAGCTGAATCTCCTGGATGGAGGCACCGGAGGCGGGTGCAGCAGCTGCACTGGGGAGATATGGAGAAATCAGAGCGGGCAGGCGATTGGCCGGCGGGGATGGGGAAGGAGAAGGCTCGTCTGGGCACAGAACAAAGACTGCCATTTCCATTCCCTCTTTAGGTTCATCAGAAGCACGAAATAAGCTCGAACACAGATTACCAGAATGGGGGAAAAAAATATAATAAAATAAATCAAAGAGGTCACAAACCCTGCCTCGCAGGGACTCAAGCAGACGCTCCACGGAACCCCCCCCAGTTTTTAGCGTCCTCTTCGGTCCCCTCTCTCCCCAGGGATGGAAAGGGCCAGGGTGACCGCACACCGTACGGGGAAAAAGAAAGTTCTGGCTCTGGGTTTAATCCGGCCCGGGATTAAGCACGGGGCTACACAGAGATTTAACGAGAGAAATATCTAATCTTCAAAACCCCCGGGGTCGCACCTCGCACCGGAGCCAGGAACGGCCCGGTGTACCGCCCGCCGCTTCCCCCGGGGCGGCCGGGGGCTGCCCTCCACCACCGGGAGGAGGGTGGTGTGGGGAGGGGGTGGGTCCCGCTTCCCCTTCGCCGTTCACTAGGAACCGGCTGCCCCCCCCCCCCCGCCCGCCCCGCTGAGCCCCGAGGGAGGGGGGGGAAGGCCCTGCCCGGGGGTCCCGCCCTGCCCAGCCCCCGGTACCTGCTGTGAGGAGCTGCATGGCGTGCGTGAAGGACGGGTCGAGGCTGTCCTTCTCAGCCATCAGCTCGGGCAGGTACTTGTTCTCGGGCTCCATCTTGACAGCGGCCCCCGGTAACAGCGGGGTGGGGGCGGCAGCGGCGGCTTGACCGGCGGAACCGGCGGCCGTAGCGCTGGGCGGCAGGAGCGGCGGCGGCTGCGCCCCACCGGCGGCTCCGCGGCCCCCCCCGCCACGGGGAGGCCGCCGCGGCGGGGGCCCTCCTTGCCGGGCGCCGCCGGGGCCCGGCCCCCGGCCCAGGCGGGCGGAGGGGTCGTCACGGCGCTGCATGGGGAAGGGGGGAGTGGCGGGGGGCGGCGGCGGCGGAGCGGGCGGGCGCGGAGCGGAACGGGCCGAACAGCGCTGCCACACCGTCCGCCGCGGCGCCAGGGCCGGAAGTGCGGGACCGGAAGTACCGCCCTCCTGCCGTCGTCCCGTCCGTGTACCCCCCCCCTCCTCCCGCTACCGGCTCCCGCGCGACCACCTCGCCTGCTTCTGCGCCTGCGCCAACCCCCCCCCCGCCTCGCTCCTGCCGGCCCCGCCCACAGGACGCACATGCGCGGTCGGCCAAGGGCGGGCGAGTGGCTTCCTGGCGCATGCGCAGAGCGGCCCGTGAGAGGGGGAAGGGCCACGTGTGTGGGCGTGGCCTAAACTACGCATGCGGAGCTCTACCGGCGTGACATTAGTCACAGGCCGCGAGAGAATGGGCCCCCGTGGACTCACTACGCCTGCGCAGGAGCCGGGGGGGGGTTGTGTTGCGCAAGCGCAAAGGCCTCCCGCGCCCGGACAGGGAGGCTGTGGCGCATGCGCGCTCGGCGTTTCCTCGAGGCGGCGGCTCTGAGGCGCGAAGCGCGGCTGAGGCCCGGGCTGTGAGGGGAACTGCGACGGGGTCCGGCTGGAGAGCGAGAGGGGCACCCTCCGGCCTCCAGCGGGTACGGTAAGCCAGCACAGCCTGTCTCCGGGGCTGGGCCTGCGGCCTACCTGTGCTCACAGACCTGCTTTGTGGTGCTGGGCCTTGGCAGGGCCTTCCTCCTCCTGCCTTCATAGCCGTGCCCTGCGGTACAGGGCCTCGGCAGGGCCTTTGTGGGAGCTGAGCCTTCCTCCCCCTGCCTTCATAGCCCTGCCCTGCGGTGCAGGGCCTTTGTGGGAGCTGAACCTTCCTCCTCCTGCCTTCATAGCCCTGCCCTGCGGTACAGGGCCTTTGTGGGAGCTGAACCTTCCTCCCCTTGCCTTCATAGCCCTGCCCTGCGGTACAGGGCCTTTGTGGGAGCTGAACCTTCCTCCTCCTGCCTTCATAGCCCTGCCCTGCGGTACAGGGCCTTGGCAGGGCCCTTGTTGTACTTGTCATGATGGCCCCGTGCTGTGGTACAGGGCTTTGGAGAGAACAATTGACTCGTGTGTGGCAGGTCACGTTATGCATTGTTAAAAAGAGAAAAAAAAGTCTTACAGGCTGCAGTTATCAGAGGTTAAAGGTGCTGGGGGGGGACACCTTGTTGGGGGAGACTTGTCTGCACACTCTTGAAACCCAGCAAAGTAGCATTGAATGTTTTTTGAGTCAGGATGATTGCAAATGTAAAAACCCTTGTGTGCAGGGGTTTCTGTTATTGTGGTTTGTGGAGGCAGCAGTTATTTAGCTAGCACACAGGATGCATTTCGGGCACTGCAGCTCCTTAACTTAGTATCAAACGTGGTCTTTTATTAATGATTTGACAGTCCTAGCACAAGAACATGGGAAGACAATGGGTTTTATAATTTGTGAAGTTACACATATACTTCAGCCTGTTAAGGAAGCGCACGATTCTTATTTGATCTCTCAATATCTTGTGACAGACTGGTGTCTGCAACAGCTTCTTCTGTGCAGAGCTGAAGTTGATGTTCATGGACAGACGTAACCTCCGACGTCATCAGGTAACAGAGCCTTGTCCTGTCCCGCATGCCTCCAGGGTGCCATTTCCAAACAGCCCCCCCAGCCCTGTGCAAACCTGTCACTCGGTGATCAATGGCTGTGCCATTCTCCTGCATGAAACATCTCGCCTGTGTAAGTGAGCTCCTGCTATTGATGGCTTTGGAGCTGCGTGGGTGCCTGATAACGTGTGCCTGCTCTGCGCCTCCTCTGTCAGTTCTCTCCTCATTCACACTCTCTCTTCCTTTCACCCCCATTGTGTATCTTCAGTGTCATTCTTGCATATTTTCCATTGAGATTCTCTTTCCCCGCCTGCCATCCCTGTCTCATCATTACAGCTGCGTCGCTTGTAAATGTCGTGGCACCTTCCCGGAGCTGGGATGAACTAACTCCTCTCTAGCTGCCTCAGCTCTGCTCCCTGAGCACCCACAGCTCCCACCTTCCCACAACCTCTGCTGCAATCACGCAGCTGTGGGTGGCAGCTCTCATTAGCTCTTTGATTTATCATAGAATGATTAGAGTTGGAAGGGACTTTAAAGCTTATCTAGTTCCACCCCCTGCCCTGGGCAGGGACACCTCCCACCAGACCAGGTTGCTCCAAGCCCCCTCCAACCTGGCCTTGAACCCCTCCAGGGATGGGGCAGCCCCAGCTTCTCTGGGCAACCTGGGCCAGGCTCTCACCACCCTCACAGCAAAGAATTTCTTCCCAATATCTCATCTAAATCTCTCCTCTTCCAGTTTAAAACCATTACCCCTTGTCCCATTGCTCCCCTTCCTGATCAAGAGTCCCCCCCCAACTTTCCTGGAGCCCCTTTAGGGACTGGAAGGGGCTCTAAGTTCTCCCTGGAGCCTTCTCTTCTCCAGGCTGAACCCCCCCCCCCCAACTCTCTCAGCCTGTCCTCACGGCAGAGGGGCTCCAGCCCTCCCAGCATCTCCGTGGCCTCCTCTGGCCCCGCTCCAACAGCTCCATGTCCTTCTGATGTTGGTGGCCCCAGAGCTGGAGGCAGCACTGGGGGGGTGGTGTCTCCCCAGAGCAGAGGGGCAGAATCCCCCCATTGCCCTGCTGGCCACGCTGCTGGGGATGCAGCCCACTATTTTGACCCACTCCTCAAAGAACTTCAGCCTCAAAAAAAAAAATATATATGCATATGGCTCCTTTAGAATATTTTTCAATTTTTGGAGGAAGGTTGCCCTATGGGGCCCTGGACTGGAAATGGGGAAATTTGGGACCAGTTTCTAACACTTCCCAGGCTCCCCGAGCAAACTGGATGCTTGGCTGAACCAGTCAGTTCACCACCTGTAAAATAAGCCACTTCTACCTTCTTTCTTCACGTTCCCTGACGCCCCTTTGGCGCTAAACCCCGCTGTTTTGGGGGACCTTTGGGAGCTGAACCGCTCCTTTCTCCTGGGAGGCTGGAGCAGCCGCCGGCCCCCCCTCCTTCCGTATCCCCTGCCGGGGTCAGGCCCGCCGCTGGGACAGGCTGTCGCGGTGCTTACACCCGCTCCCCATCAGCGGGGGAGCTTTTTTGGGGGAGAAAATGCCAAAATGCCACCCCGGCGCTTGGGAAATCCGTGCCCGTGGGAACGGGCGGGCGGAACCACTGAGCGGGGCGGGGGGGGGGAGACACACGACACCCAGGCTGTACCACTGCTGCTGTGCGCTGGGGGGCGTGCTGGCGTGGAAGGGCCCGCGTGCACGTGCGGCCGGAGGGCCAGTCCAAGTGCGCCGGGGAGAAGGGGGGAGGTTGGGGCGTACCAAGGGTGGCTGGGGACAGCGGGGCGGCGTGTTTCGCTCCGTGTCGCCCTCGCCAACGGGCAGGGCGAGCCGCCCCCGGGCTCCCCGGCCGCCATACCAATGCCTAAGGAGAGGGGTGGGGGGAAAGCGGACTGTACCAACGCCGCCCTCCCTCGCGGGAGGAGAGAAGGTTTGTTCCAACAGCAGCGGGATAGAGGGAACGGTTCCCCGCGTCAGGTCGCGCGGTAGCGGGGAGGGAGGCTTGATCCAGCGCCGCTTCTACCGCGTCTGCGTGCCCTGAGCACCCCCGCGGTAGCGGCAGGTGGACGCGCCCGCCGCGCTGAACCGGGGCGGGCAGGACTGTACCAATGCCGTCGGGGGGGGGGGGGGAGAGGGTGAGTCGGGCCGTGCCAATCAGCGGCGGGCGGGCCGTACCACGGGAGAGGCGCGGGCGGGGAGGGAGCGGCCTGTGCGCCAGGAGCCGTCTGGGGGCGCGCGGGCTCTCGGGTCTCTCCGCGCCGCACCGGGTCGAGCCGCAGCCCCAGCCCCGTCACGGGCCCCGCCGCCACCGGGCTGGGCCCGCCGCGCCTCCGCCCGCCCCCGCTTGCTCCTTCCCGTCCCCCGGCCCGGTGTGTGGAAGGCGCCGGGCCCGTTCGGAAGAACGCCGACGCGATCAATGCCCAGGGTGAGGGGCCGCGGCGGGGAGGAGCTGGGGGGCTTCGGGTGAGGAGGGACAGCGGGAGGCCCGAGCTCCCGCCCCGGGGCGGGCCCGGGCTGCGAGGTGGGGGGAACGGTGGGTCCGGGACGACCTGTGAGGGTCCCCCTTTGCTCCTTGGGGAGTTTTGAAGGGATCCCGCGGCCTGTGGGGCTCATCCGGGGGGACCTCCGTGGCCTGGAGAGCCTCCTTTGGCCCCTGCGGACGGTTTTGGGGGGGGGGAATCTTTGTACTCTGGGGGTCCCGCGTGGGCTGTGGGTCTGGTTTGGGGAGGTCCTTGCGGGTCTGTGAGGCCCTCTTTGGTCTGAAGGGGTGGTTCGGGGGGGTCCTTCCCGGCCTGGGGGATTCCCTGACCTGTGGGCCCTGTTTGGGGAATCCTTCCAGACCTTGGGAGCTCTTTTGGCCTAAGGAGCAGGCCTGGGGGCAGGTCGTTATCCTGTGGGGTTCCTACTATATTTTAGGGCTGGTTTTGGGGGGTCCCCCCTGCCTGTGGGGTTGGACTGGTATGAGGGGCCCCCCATGGGCGGTAAGGCTGGTTTAGGTTAGTAGCCCTTGCCTGCAGGTGCTGGGTGCTTTGTGGGGCATCCCTTCTACCTGTGAGGCTGGTTTGGGGGTTCAGAAGGGAGGTCATTGCCTTTAGGATTGCAACAGTGGGAGGATAAGGAGACTGCAAAGGAATTGGTGTGGGTGATTGAGGGGGTGTCTGCTTGTGCAAGGTGGCAGGGGGGGCATTCGAAGGGATTTGTTTGAGGGGAGGGAGCGTTACTTATTACTGTGGGTATGTATGGATGGGGGAAGAGTTTGAGAACGGATGTGAGGGTTGTTTTGGGGGAAGGGGGGGCCTGCCTTGTGTTAGGCCTGGAGATGGTCTGTAAAGGGTAAAGAATTTTTCTGGGATCTAGGCTAGGAAATGAAGGGGGGAAGGCTGGGAGGGGGTATCTTTCTCAGGCTGGAGGGGGCATGTGGAGCTGGAAAGGAAGGGTGTCCAGGATGTGGTGGTTTTCCTGGGGTTTGAGTGGGGGCAGGGTTATGGATGCTGAGGCCGGCTTGTGTAGACAGAAGGCTGCCCTGTGGGATTTGGAGCTGCTTGGGCTGGAAGGGGGGGAGCTGATGAAGTCCGGCCGGGGCAGTGGCTAAAGAAAGTACTGGTGTTGCTGAGAGTGCTTGGAGTGACCTACAGGAAGGCCCTGAGTCAGGGAGTGGTGTGGAATGGCTGTGGTTTGCTGCTCAGGGAGTGCTTTGGTGGGTGAGGAGCCTAGTTACTGAGAGCCAGAGAGGTCTGGGATTTGGGGTGCAGGTTAGGAGGTGTTATGGTGCGGGGATGATCGTAGAAGTGGCCTTCACTCAGTTGCGGTGATGGTTCCTCGTGGTTCCTTGGTGTGATTAGTCACGATCTGCTTTTTCTCTCAGGGCAGCTGTGTGCTTGTTGGTTTCAGTGTGAGGAGGAGTAAGGCAGAAAAGTTGGCTTTTAAAGGCTACTGTATAAATGGAAACTTGCTTCAAGACTCCCAGAATGAACCAGTCAGGTTCTGACTCAGAACTGCAGTTAGTATTTAAAGAAGAAAAAAGATAAACCCACCGCTAGCAGCAGCCAGAAAACTCTATCTCCTTATGACTCAACATGTAGAAATACTTGGATTTAATGAACTCAACTGTTGAAAGAAAAGATGGTCGGAGTTAAGGTAGGAGTAAGGATCTGTGTACTTAAGGATGCACAGGCAGGAATGTCGGTCTTCTTATGAAGGGTCTAGTTGTGATGTTCTTTTCTACGTGTCTCATAAACACAAGTGATTGACTTCAGGTTTAATTACCTGCAAATATCCACCATCCTCTTCCTCACAGGAGTACTTACATGCTCTTCCTCTATCAGAGCGGAGCTGAACTGTGATTGCAGTCGGTTTCCTCGCTCCTGCTGCTGGACTTTGCCCCGCGGGCGGTGGAATGCCGTGTTGGTTAACTGTTGGGAGGCCTGGGAGGGAGAGCTAGGTGACACATGGCTCGTGGAAAGGCACTTTTCTGGCCTTACTTTAGGGAAGAAGATCCACAGTTGAAAACGTAGCTCCTGAGATATTGTAGCGCAAGCAGATAATTTTTGTAAAAGGTGTAGATTATGTATTTTGACAATGTCTTTGGAGGAGCAAACATGTCAGTAATGTACCATTGCTGAACGAGCAGAGAGGAGCTCTGTGTTGTCTGTTGTATCTGGATTAGGTTTGACAGCTTATTTGCCTCTTAAAGAGTTGGAGATTTAAAACAGCTCTGTCTAAACATTGAAAAAGAGACCTAACGACTTGGGAATCTGGGGTAGAAGTTACTCTCTTTGACGGGTGCGAACTGCAGTGCTAGATCAGGCTGCCACATATTTAGGCCAGTATCTGGCTGATGTGTATCATAAGAGAGTATAAAATACCTTTATAGTGACTGTTGACTTCGGTATCATCTCACGGCTCATTTTTTTTAATTGGGAAGGTGTAAAGAGTCTTAAATCTCTTGATCCTTTTTACCGTTCTAACACTTGAGACACTGGGTTGCTGTCTCTATTTAGGTCACTGTTACGTGTACGTTTTTGTTGCCCCTTGTTTCTCTCTATCCTGTACTAAAAAGTTAAGGTTTTTTTTGGTCTCTTAACGCTGAAAGTCTAGCTCTGCCCGAAATAATGGACTGTGGATTTTAACAATTGAGACTTTGTGGACCTGCAGTGAAATTTATCAGTAAGCTTCAGTTTCAGTTTTCAGACTGAATGTAACTGCCACAGGAGCGTGGAAAAGGAGCCAACTCTCCACTAAGTCATTTTTCCAGCAGAGGTATACAGCAAATTCAAATAAGCGAGATGACTAAGATGCAAGTAATTCAACTCTGTAACTTCATAGAATAATATCCCTGTTGCTGCGTGGTTTGAAATTGCTTTTAAGTCCTGCTTGACTTGTTAATGGCTTTTCGGTGGGGTGGTGTTTTTTTTTTTTTTTTCTGACACTTCATCTTAAATTGTGAGAATATTTAGTCTGAGTTGCCGGGGAAGCTGATGATGTAGCAGGACTGGGTTTTCAAAACCCAGCAGTTGATAGAGCTCAGACGACTCAGCATTCGGATTTTTTAGGAATGAGTTGTTAGTGTCACATACTCATGAACTGTTGGCTGAAGTAACTTTTGAGTTTACTTAAACGTAGTTCTGTGACTTAAACAGGATAATAGCTTAAATTTCTTTTTCTTAGCGGGGCCTTTTGGTTTTGACTTCAAACACTTTTAGTAGCTTTAAACTTTTTGGGCATGGTATGTAAATAACATTCAAATGTGGCCTCTGAAGGGATTTTAAAAAACTAAGTGGTGGGTGGGGAAGGCGTTCAAAAATCCGATGTCAGAACAGCATTTTAGCATTTTTAACTGCGAAGCAGGTTGTATTTCATAGGAAAGAAAAGATCTGAAGCATGCACGTCTATCAGTTCTTTCAGAAAGAGCTAATGCAGTCTGTAATCGCTTCCCAGAGCCGCGCTTGCCAGGATGATGATCTCTCTGCATCGCTGCCTCTTTTGGACACAGCGGTTTGACCTCACCCAGATTTAGGGGTGGCAGCTCCACTTTTTCCACACAATACTCACTTTTGAGTTCTGCTGCAGGATTGTTCTCTCGCTGAGTAATCTTGCACGGTACATCTGACAATTCTTACTGTTTCCTGATATGTCATTTTTAAGTCGAGACTTCTTTAATCTGGACTTTTTGGTTGTTTTTTTTTTTTTTCTCTCGCTAAGGCAGATCTCTATCTGCTGCCGTGGGTTTTACGGCCTGGGACACGGAGCGACTGGGTTAGTGCAAAAGGAAACGAATGAGTCACCCGCAGAACTTGTCAGCGGGCTGGGAGGGAGCTCCGCCGCGGGGGTGGATAGGGTGGAACAGTAAAATTTTTGACCTCACCCCTCTCTAGGCACGTGTCGTTCTGAGCAAGCTGCTTTCAGACAGCGCTCAAGATTTTTTTTTTCCAAGAATGTTAGTTCCAGAGTTTCTTTTCTCTGTACACTGGGAGAGTATAGTTTAGTAAAGACTGTTGCTCTTGTACTTGCTAATGAGTGTTTCCGCTCTTTTAAGGCTCGTTTTGGAGGTCTCGGTGAATTCTTTCACTTGAAAAGCACCTTGTGGTTCAGAAGCAGCAGGAGGTTCTGATAGTGCGTGGGTGGAACGTGGGTCACTTCATGAAGCAACGTGGGAAGGGAAGTGTAACGTAGGCAGAGTGTCAGGAGGAGCCTGGCTGGGCTGCAGCACCGCATCAGGATGGCAATTTTTATGGGATCAGGTTGTGTACCGACAGGGTGCCGAGGTGCTGGTTCCACGTGTGTAAGTGGAAACCACAAGAACGAGGTTTTATAGAAGAGGAAAAATTCAGCAGCTCGTGACCTGACTTCGTTAAAATCTAATGCGTATTCCCACTTACAGGAACAAAATGAGATGGTTTCAAAACGCTGGTCTTCAAAACACTGAAGTATTCTTTTAATACCGACCGACAAATTAGCGGGCTTTGCTCTGCATCCTGTGCGCTGGGCTATTTTGAAAGGTGATCCAGGTGACCTTTCCGAAGGTATCCGTGTTTTGCAATCTCTGGAAGCTACAGCTGTTACAAGCTGTTTCCCCGTCTCCCTGTAGCTACGGCAGCACTTTTACCGGTGTGTTTTGAAGGAGATGGTGGAACTAGGAATTCCTTACGATGTTATTACTTGTTTTTCATTAGCCCTGTCTCCCTGAACTTGGCAAGTGACTTGCCCTATTGAAGTATCTAATTTAGGAGTCAGTGCAATGATAGACGAGGCAGCCACTGGAGGTGGATATTGTAGGTGTGTTAGATTTTTTACTTAAGGCGATCTGAAGTTTCTGTCAAGTCAGGAATTCATTTAACTGTTCTCTCTTAATTAGCTAATCACCTTGATTTATTTGTGCTAGTTAATAGGACTGCCCCTTGCTTACATTTTAAGCATATTCTTGCACGTTCATGGCATTTAGAAAGACATTCTTCTCAAATTGGCCTCATTAGGCTTTATCAAGCTCTGGGCCTGTCTGGCTGTGTGAGTGTGAGAGGTGGGGAGCTCCTACTGCTGTTAGTTATAACTTAAATTAGTCCTGTCTGTACTGCAGAGACTGTCACAGCTCACTAAACTTGGCTGTGTAGATAAGGCATCTTGATTGATGATTATTCCCTGATAATTAAGTTAAACACCATCAGAAACTGACTCCCAGGCATATCTAGTTCTTTTCAGATGCTCGAGTGGCTGTTGCTTGGCTCGTCTGTTCTTCTGTCTGCTTTTTCTCCTCCCCTGGTTCCTGATGGAGCTCTTCTACCTCATTCCTAGCGTTGACGTGTTAGATACTGCTGTTCCCCTTCAGAGGCCAGCCACATAAAACATGTAGTAATTTTTTGGTTCCTCTCCATGTGCTATCTCACCTTCTAAGTATAAAAAGTTGAAGGTTAATTGGCTGAAAAAATGGTTTCTTGTTTTATGTTGTGCATAGACCTGGCTACGATTTATCGTTGTCAGTTTGATAGCACTCCGTTCTCTTGGGATTTTGAAGTGCAAATTTTCTTGCTAACACAGGGAGGAAGAAATTTTAAAGTATTTATTTGGGGAGATCAGACGTTGTGGACCACAGGGTTTATCCTGTTTTTATTTTCTTACTTGGAAGCCTGTTCTTTTTTGAACTTTAAATTAAGAGTTAGCAGTTGAAAGTCATGGGAGGAAGGGATATATATGTCAGTAACCAAACTTTAAAAATAGGATTCCATGCTACATAAACTTCTTCTCCTTCTGGAAATAATTTTTCAGACTTAAATACAGTGCTTTACATTTTTAATCACTCCTTAGCTACGAGCTAATTAAATGCTTCAGTAATATTCCTTTGGGGAAGGTAAGATGGTGTCATTCCTGTTCTGCAGACAAGTTGAGCTGCTGAAAGTGGCTTGGCCAAGGTCAGACCACGAGCGGCTGCAGATCTGAGAGCAGGACTTGAGTTGGTGACTCCCCTGCCATACTTAATTCACTGGAACATGTCATCTTTGTGTGTCCTTTCACAGTGGCTTGGTAAATAGTTTTTACAAAAGACTTTTAACATAATTGGGTTGAAATTTCCTCTTTGATTTGCTTGAGGGAGGAGAAGTGTAACCGTAATGACCTGATCTGATACAACTCACAGTGCAAATAGTGCTGGATGAGGCTCTTCCAACCAAATTATTGGTGCTGAAAAGAAAAACGTTTAAAGTATTTGTTTAAATATGACACAATAGCTCTTGCCTTTGCGACAGTGTACTTTGTAATGCTGTAAGCCTCTGCTACTCTGGATCCAAGTTTTGATCTCCTATGCCAAGATCTGTTGACCACTGTTTTTATTTAAATGACCTTGGTAGGTCCTAAAAAGTTAGTTTTGAAACTGTCCCTGTAATGTGAGTCTGCAGGACATGTCGGGTGACGGGAACGTGTGTTCAAATGGGGAAAAAACAGGCCAGTATTTGCCTGAAAAAAGACTTTCTTGCATCAAGTTTTACAGGTGTTGGACACACGTGGATGCTTACAGTTCAGATATTCTGTTCCTGGTACATCACAGCTATAGCAGAGTGTAATTCATCTGAATAAATCCTTGGCTTTGAGATTGGGTAGTGTATGTGAGAGTTGTGACAAACGTGCAAGAATTGACAAGTGTAAGGACTTGAATATGATGTGTTTAGATGGGACTCTTCCATCTGGGGTGAGACTTAATCCTGCAGTCATTACACTGATAAAATATTCCAGGATTCATTTTTGAAATTTGTATTTCAGTCACTCAGAGTGAGAACTGCAATAAGGTCGGGGGAGGTTATTGAAAACATCTTTGTTCTTGCCTCTGGCAACCTAATTAATGTATTTTTTTGGCATTGAAAGCTGTTCTTTAAGGAAATAATTGCCGTTCTTTGGGTGATTTTTGACTTCATGTCAGTGAAAAAGGTAATTTTGTAGTAGTTAATTTGACTATTTTAAAGCGAGGATCTCATTAAAATGTTGAGCGTACCAGGAGTTTGGGGTGTGAACTTCCATGCGTGTGTTTTTTCCCTAATTGTATTCACTCGAGTGTGCCACGCTGACCTTTCCGCTTGAGTTGCAGGTTTGTGACTTCTGGCTGCTAGTTTGGATTTCATTCAACTGATTTAAAACTTTTCCCTTAAAAAAGAAGTGTTACTTGTGATTCTTTGGCTTCGTGCTTTTTAAATGCAGTGAAAAGCCACGTTGCTTATTTAGTATTTCAACCTATTTCATAGTTATATAGTATTACAATGAGTTGGGCTACTTTGGATTAGCTCCGTTTTGTTCCCCTGAAACTTCATGGCAGAATTACATTTTCCATCTTTTATTCTTGTTGCTAAAACATCTATATTTTGAATCCCGTGTGTAGGACTCGAAGCTGCCGCCGTCTTAATGCCCTAGTCTGTAAACACAGATAAGGCTGAGAATAACTAAAAGTTATTACTGCTAAATGACCATTTGATTGCTTTTGAAATGACTAATTTCTGGAGGATATCTCCTTATTGCTGTTGAGAGTTTGGTGATAGAACAGTGTTGGTGAAATTTATCTGCTAACAAAAGCTCGAATATATGACACTTTTACTCTTATTTCCGCTTGTATTGCTTACTTTCTTCAGAAAATAAAGCCATGCCGACACTGTTTTTTACATATTTGGGCTTAAGCCAAGCAGGTATGACTGTACCTACAGCCACTTTCAAGCGTGTACTTGGCTTTGTGCTATTTTCTCCTCTTTTAGGGCACCTGGTTGGGAGGGAGGGGCCGCAGAGAGCACAGAAAGATTTCCTTGTTCTTGGTTCTGGTGCCTGCCTGCCCGGAACAAGCAGTCACGAGAAATCCCGTGGCCCTGGGATAGAGCATACTCGGTGCCGGAAGAATATTCGGGGTTACAATATTCGGGACTGCAGTAAAGATTGAGTTTAGTTTGTTTGTTTTTTAAACGTAGTCGTCTTTAGTCTAATTTGGCTTTCTCTGACAGGGTCAATATTTGGTGTTTCTGGAAGCAGAAGCAACAAACCCTCTTACCTGGTATTTTTCTTCTCCTCTGTAGGTGTTCCGTTGGAATATACGTCGCACATTTATGGCGATTCTGAGCGTGAGGGCAGACTTCTGCCAGGCCCAGCACAGCATCCTGGCTGACAAGTGAGCTGGGAGCAGGGGGTTCTACGTGCCATAATTACTTTGCCTTGAAGACTCCAGACACAGCGAACACACTCAAATATATGGGATATCTTCTGCCCATTGGAAGCATATTCCTCTTACTGACTCTAGCAAAACTAAGCATCAAGAAGACAAAGTGGAGAGAAAATCTGCCCTTACTTTTTTGCCTCACCAGTGCCTAAATGTAGAACAGGCTGCCTAGTCTTGCATGTAGTCAGAATTTGTGGAGTCTGAAGGATACCACCTGCAGTAATTGAGGCCGAAGTTGAATTCAAGTGGATTCTGAAGCAAACCTGCTTTTCTAGAAGTGAATTCTTTAAGGAACAAACACGTCAAAGCAAGCTCTGATCAATCCCAGGCATTTTAGTGGTCTTTTTAATGTGTTCTGCTGTGAAACGTTTCCAAGGTTACTGATTTTCTTTTTTTTTTTTAATTTTTTTTGGCCCCTTACACATTTTTTTTTTTGCCATTATGAACCGTCCAGCCCCCGTGGAAATTACTTACGAGAATATGCGTTTCCTGATCACTCACAACCCAACCAATGCAACCCTCAGCAAGTTCATCGAGGTAAGGCAGTCACACGAAGGGTCGTCCTTCTTTCCTTATTTGCTCGTAGTTTCTGCAGAAGCACTGAAGAGTCATTCTTCACACCTGTTACTCGATGTATGTTACTTGAAATTTAATGCATTTTATTGGTAATATATTGATTATATTCTCTTGACAGTATGAGAAGAAAATTTACCGATTACTTTCCAAAGTCCTGCATTTCTTTCATTGTGAGAGGCTGGATGAGCTTCCATTTTAGAACACAAACACACGCCCTTGCCATCATTCTGGGCCTGGTTTCTGCAGGACAGCACGTTCTGCGATTCTAAATGTTATTTTTCATTGAATAATGCAGCACTTCTAATATATCGATCTATTGCTCATCGTCTGGCTTTTAAAGAAGTAGTTAATAGAAATGTAACTGGTTTCTGACCTTTCTTCTCCCTTAGAGTAGGACTAAGTGCAATACTTAAACTGATGTTTTAGTTTACAGGGTGTGTTCTCAAACTGCTTTATCAATCCCAGAATTGTCAGAGATTTCAGGTGCCGGAATTTATCCATGAAAAATGACATCTGCCTGGATTGAACTGTGGGACGAGCCAGTACAGTGGGCGGTGGATCAGAACATTACTGATACAATAACATCTTAAATGCTCCCAAGTTTAATACTCAGTTTTCTGAAAAAGTAGCAGATGGTATCATGAGAGAAGTTTTAGTCCCGTGTATTTCTGCATTCTGGTTTGCTCCAAACCTGCTCTATCTTTGTGCCCTTATATCTAGAGGACTTTTTATCGCACATTTGCAGGTCTTTTCCATTCCTAAGAGATCCTGTCATCTGATACTGATGTCTGACTGGGGCTATTAACAGACTTCCATCATTCAGCAGTGTGCTCTTCACCATGAATCTCTTCAGATATTAGTGGTTAATCTTGTCTGAAAGCCATGTTCTTTTCATCTTTATATATTTTTTTTCCCATTGTTGTGGATTGTCTTCCTTTTCCAGGAGTATATATTATTGCTAATTGTTTGAAGTTATAGTGATTTTGTCCAAACATGAGAGGAAATTCTGCTTGCTGTATGAACCTTCAAAGTGAACGGGAACAGTTTTTGTTTGATCGTCTGATTATTTATCTAGCACAATGTGCTACTTATAGTGCATTACAAGGAAGCTGGAGTATGGTGGTGTGTGTGTTCTGTTCCTCCCTGCCTCAAAATGTCAACACTGGCTGAAGCAAACAGTTCCAGGCTTCTATTTAAAGAGAAGAAGAAGCTGCATGGAGAATATAAGCAGCTATTTTAATTTTGCTCTGATACATGCAATTTTTTTCCACCTTGACATTTCCCTAGAGAGGAAGAATTCAAAGCTGTTTCACGTTTACTCCTGTCACGTGTAACCCGTGTCCTAATATAGGCCATAAACCCCGCTTTCCGCATTGGCCCTTGTTCCTTCCTTGTGTAGTCACCTTGGAGCTGTGCAATAGTCACGGTACCGCTGACCCCGTGTAAAACGTTTAGTTCTGTAGCTGATGAGAAAGTTCTTTAATTCTTCATGCTGTCAGTGTGTTCACGTGTTTTTCCTTTCTCTTAAAGGAGCTGAAGAAGTACGGAGTGAGAACCTTGGTGCGAGTTTGTGATGCCACTTATGATCAAGCTCCTATCGAAAAAGAAGGAATCCAGGTTCTAGTGAGTTGCCTTTAAAACTGTCTAAAAGTGAAAAATCACTTGTCTAGAAGCGGGTGGGCATGGGCTTTGTGCTTTGGGCAAGAGTTTGTGGCTGTTCCAGATTGGCCAGATTGGTCCCCTGCATCAGATAAAGCTGGTTTTGAGAAACTCCCTGTACTTTTCTGAAAGGTACTTGCTGATTCATTACTATCACCTGAGCCCTTTAGTTGCAGCAGCAATGTCTGTTCCTGGATTTCTGGATTTGTTGAGGTATTTTGATTGCCTTTTAGTGACTGGTTCGATACTAATCCAATGTTCAGCCTTGTGTTTCATACAACTCTGGTCCTGTTCTCTAGATGTGGCACTTCTTGGCTTGCCGTTGACCTTCTCAGGCTGCAGATAAATCTCCCTCCTCTATCTCTTTCAAAAAGCTCCATCTCTTGAGATCGTAGCTGAAGTGTTGGTACAGGCTTCCATGGACTGGCTGTAGCAGGGTGTGGATCGGTGGCCTCGTCACTGCTCCCCTGTGACTGGAGCCCGGCTGCTGGTGGCTTCTGCCTTCGGCAGGTGGAATTCCTGAACTGCGACTCAGAGTTAACATTATGCAATGACCGAATGACTATATCGTCTAGCATTGCTTGGTGTTTTAGGGGAGGTTTTTTTAATAGGTGTGTGCTCATACTAAGCTTGCAGGCGGTATTTTTCCAGGCAATACTTCTGAATTATTATAGTGTGTCAGATATAATCAGTTTATTTTACTGCAGTGAGTAATGTTCTGTTTTGAGGCCAGAAATTGCATCTTACCTTCTTGTTGCAGGTAGTCAGTCTTCTATTGCCTCTTCATTTTTATGGCTCAGTCAGAGGAGAACTTCTGCAGTTTTCCATTAGGAGAAAAACTTGTGAAAACTCCACCTACAGGTCAATCAGGTTTCTTGGCTTCTGGCCCCAGTAAGCATTTACTCCAGTTCCAGGCAGCCACGTGTGCCTCAGTGTTGCTGGAAAAATCAGTCACTACAGGGCTACCAGTGCTCCCAGGGCTGTGTTCTGGAGCAGTATTTTTGTGCTCCCAGGGCTGCCCTCTGGAATAGCATTTTTGTTTGCTCCAGGGCTGTCTTGGATTTTAGCATCACAGTGTTTTGGGGCATGCTGCTTTGAAACCTCTAAGCTGCAATACTCCGAGGGTTGCCAGAGACTAGAAGGATTAAACTTCTGGTGTGGAAGCCCTCAGAGCTCTGAGTTTTAGCTGGGGCTTAGAGTATTTCTGTGTTCCTGTGCCAGAGCCCAGATCTGAGTTCTTCCTAGAAGACTTGGGATAGTTTTGCAGGTGCCCAGCTCTGCCAGGGTGGCTGACTTGTGAGGCTGCCTGTCCTTGGCTCCCACAGCTGTGAGTGAAATCCCCCTTTTCCAGCCCGTGATCGGGGCCTCTGTGGGACCCAGGGAGCTCTCTGTGCTCTGGAGCCTGCACTTCCGAAGTGGTTTGGGGATTTTGGTTCTCAAGAAACTTTAAAAACTTGGTGGTGGGTAGGTTTGAACTGAAAGCAGTTTTTTGAGGAAGCTTTTCTGAAAACTGGAAATGGTGTTTCCGCCACCTCTGCTAAGTGCCGTTCTGTTGGAGAGCCTTTCACTTTGAGTAACAGATGTGAGAAAGAGTTTTATGTCTGTACACATTTGCCTCGGCTAACGAGCCTCTCCGCATTTGGTATGTACCAGCTCTTCTTAGTACTCTGCTGCTGCAGAAGGCAACGGGAGAGAGCATAAATCCACCAGGCATCTGTTAAGGGTAACAGAAAACAGGAGGTGACAGGGAAGGTTTGCTGCTAATGTCATCGCTGATCCTGATGATCCCAGTCATGAGGTTGTCTTAGTAATTTACTGTATTGCAATAGTGTTTTGCTATTTGAGATAAGCTTAACCAGTCACCGGCACGACCACCTCCTGCAGAGCTTTTCCTTCCTATGAATACATGCTTTTTCAAAGCAGAGTCCTGTTGCTGTTCAGAAATGGTATTGAATTACCATCTGGCTGAGAAAATAACACATCGCTATTTAAAGCTAATATTTGCTTGCAAAAATAACATTAAGATTAAAAACACAGCCTGAGAGAGATTAGTGTCTATTTTAAAACTGTTGAGGTCAAAAGCGTAGTGGAACCCTTGAAAATGAGAGCGTTTTAGCAAAGCCTGCTCTCATGCCGTGGTACGGGATCATGTACTGGGAAGATGGGTAGAATGTGGCAGCTCGAGAGCAGCTTTGGCAGATGGCATAGTGCGAAAGTAGAGAATTAGATGTTCCATGTTTGAAGTAGTACTATCGCATGTGCGTGTTTATCAACAGAGATTAAATCCAGGAGACAGGAGGCGGGGATGGATTTAGTTTCTGTGGGCTTCTGCAGTTCTTACAGTTATGTTCGTGTGTAAGGTCTTGTAACACACAAATGCTACATCGGAAAAACTGGCAGGTTTTTCTTCTGGACGTGTTTTTGCGCTGGCTGGCAACCAAGGAGGCTACAGCAGTTTTGTTCATCTTCAGGTTCTAAGACACGTGTCATTATTCTCCTTCCATCAGTCCTTTATTTATTGTTCATCCCTGGATCAGACTTCCGTTACACTCTGTGCCCACCAGGATGGCCACCACCTGAGTGCTGGTGGCCAGTTGGGAGTGCTAACGAGATGAGACTTCATTGCCATCTGATACTTCTTGCATCTCCCTGGACTCTTGATATTGAGGATGGGAAAGTTCCACCGCTGGTGCCTGCGGTCCCATCCTACGCAGATGCAGGCGGTTCTGGGAGTGTTCTGCTGCTGTAACTTCAGTGCGAGTGGCACACGGGTTTTGAAGAAAGGGTCCTTTGTCACTTTAAAGTGCTGTCACTGCTTCTTGGTCATCTCAGTTCTGCATTGCCAGTCCTGCAGTCCTTGCTGACTGACAAACCCAGAGCTGTTCTGCTGAGCAAGGCTGCTCCAGATAAAGGATAAATAAGAATAACCCTTTCTCGCCCATCGTCCTTCCCAGCTACTGCAGGGTGGCAGAAAAGAGCTGTATTTTCTGTTTGTGCAGTCTCAGTGCATCATCCTGGTTATTAATGACTGGTTTGGTCGTGGAGCTTAGCAATTTGTTTTCTATCCTGTCCGGTGGGAATTCGGAGGTGATGCTGGCACAACTCATCATCAGGAAAAAACCTGCAAAACTTTGCTGCAATTACTCTTCTAGTCCCAGAATTATTCTTGTTCCCCATTCTGGGCAGTGTCCTGTGACGCAGTGTTTTATCAGTGCTAATTTAATGTCAGTGTACCATTCCTGGGAAGGGGATGATCTGTGGGGAAATGAAGACTGTGATTAATTCAGGCCAGCACAAGCGTTGTGTGGACGTGATGGTGAACATGTAAGCTAAAGCAATGTAGCGAGCTCCTGTGTCTGCTCTGAAGGAAAGGATTTAATTTTACCTAAAACTAGGACACAGAACCGACATGTAAATCCTGTTCTTTGCAAGGCAGTTTCAAAAGAAAGCATCTTGCAACGGGTAAAGCCTCTTCTCTTGGCAGCTCATCTCTTCCTGGGACAGTGGATGACACTAGGCCTAAAATAATACAGCTAGCAGTGTGTGATTGAGTGGAAAATCTCATAAAAGCCTTTTATTAGAAAGAGCAAGTTTTACTTTATGATCTTGTTTCTATAGACTTTTATTTTGCTGTGTTGTCCCAGATATTTTTAATTTCCCGTTGGCTTTAAAAAAAGAAGAGTTCTCGGCACTCTTCAGATTTTGTGTATCTTTCTGAATTAATCGCATATAAAGTTATTTCAGTAATTTAACGCTTTTTGGTTTTGTAGTTCCGGGCCACAGGTTTTTCCACCTTGCAGCTTTTTGTAAGCGCTAACATATTTCTAAGGTGCTCTTGGGCTGAGGTCTGTGCGAAGCTGTATTTGGTATTCAGGAAGCGTCAGGGTAGCAATAAATACATTTCAAAATGAAAAGTCTGGCGGTTGTACTTGTTCAGAGTTCCTGCCTGCTTCTTTCAAGCTTCAGAGAGTATTACTTGGTATTAACCTGTTCTCAAGATACTACATGAAAGACTTGTTTCTGGCCAATAAGGGGAGAAGAGAACTCCTTTCAAAGCAATTTCCCCACCATTTGGGGAGGTTATTGAATAATACGAAACTCTGGCCGTGAGTCTCACTTGTAAAATGCATTGCAGTCATCTAATGAAAAGTGCTAAATAACTACTAAGTATTAGGTTGTGGGTTTTTTTCCCCCCTTGCATCTAGGAGTGTTCTTTCTACAGCGCTCCCCGTGTCTTGAGAAGATTATAAAGCATGCGATGTTGTGCTTGGTCCTGAAATGCAGGACGTGTAGTACTTCGCTTCGCACAAGTTCCAGCTGTGACCTCGGGGAAACGGGAAGCTTCTGACATGTAATTTTGATTGACGGCCACGTTAATGATATTAAATGCGGCCCAAGTAGTTGAAATGTTGGATCCCCCTTTAATAAGCCAGAAATGAATTGTAAATGCTGCTTAGTTGTTGACTTTGCCTTTGTCTACGTGCTTTTCTGGTTGTTTTTTGTGAATGTGGGTTTTTGACTTGAAAGTACCCAGCTAATTTTAACTGTCTTGCTTATTGGATTCGTGGCAGCTGGACAAGCTGATCCATTCGAGTTGTTATGAAGTAGCTTCTCCTCTGCTGACCCACTAGGATTGTTATGAAGTAGCTTCTCCTCTGTACAGAGCCTGTAGTACAAATAGTATTTTAAAAAGTTGACACAACCACAGGCAAAAGTCTACAAAGTTCTCATCTGTCAAGTGTTTATTTGAAATGTCTATTGATTTTTATGTATTTTTAATAAAATGAGATTTCAAGGGCAGCTATTTTTCTAAAAATTCTATACTACAAAGGAGCTAATGTAGAGTTTTATTGAAGTTTTATTGAAAAGTGCAATTAAATGATTGTTAAACACTTAGTGTTGCATTACGATATTGACTTTCAAACTTCTATACAACCAGAAAAATACTCACACAACTGTTCGTGTGATACACACGTCTTGCTGAATGGAATATTTTGCTTCTCCCAGTTCTGGTGACCTTGCTGTTGGTTGTGGATTGAAATCCATGTAGCTAATGTCCCTTTTTTTTTTTTTCTTTTTTTTTTTTTTCCCCCCTTTGGAAGGACTGGCCATTTGATGACGGAGCACCACCCCCGAATCAGATAGTTGACGACTGGCTAAACCTGCTGAAAACCAAATTTCGTGAAGAGCCTGGATGCTGTGTCGCTGTTCACTGTGTTGCAGGGTTGGGAAGGTTGGTGTTCCGCTCTCTGCTTTTTATACTCCACTTAATGTCAGTTTGTTCGGGAGGCAGGTCATGGAAGGTGTTAAGAACATGCCAATTTCTCTATTTTTCTCCCAAATAACACTTTAAAGCAGCATCATCATCAAGTTTGTGTCATTAAAGCAAGAGAGACTTATTGCTGCTCAAAAATCTCCAGTAATTTCTTAACTCTGATCGAGGATGAGAGGAAGAACTTGGAGAGATTGTTCAGAGCACTTCTGTCAGGTGTGAACGACACGAGCAGTTAAGATGCTATTAATTTCAAAGTTTATATCTTTCTGCAAAAACAGTAAGATCTCTTGTGCTTCTTGACAAATGCAATATACACGGATAGTACAATTTCTAAGGCTGTACAGTTGAGTTTCTTTTTAATTTCCTCCTGTTTTTTAACTGATATAGTATTAAGCATGTGGAAATAAAAAAAAAAAGCTTTTAGAAAAATTGGTTCAATTACTTTCTTACGCTAAAGTGGCTTCACTCTGGTGGTAAGAAGAGTTAGGCTTGTATTTCTTGCTTCCGCGCAGACTGATGTTTCTCTTCTCAGTGCTCAAAATATAACTTCCTTCTTTGGGAAAAACTTCCTTTCAAGATGAAATAAAAAGACGACTGATTGGGGAAAGCTAAATGCAACATTCGTATTCCCAGCTGTCATCTCTGAACGTTATATTTATCCTATGGGCTAGAAGGAAACGGAGCTTAATTATTCTTACAATAACCAGGGGACTGTTAATATTTAAAGATATGAATGAATGGGCAAAAAAGGTGGATTAAAGAAGTCGAGTAAGCACAGAGTTGGAGTTCATCAAGCTCTTAAGTTTCCACCTCTGGAGAGGAAGAGATGGGGGAAATGAAGAAGTAGAGGGAGAAACAGCCAATATTTAAAGACACGAGAGCCGAAAACCCAAGGCAATTTACATTTGTTTATCCGTTTCTGCTCTATTTTTATCTGAGGAGCACCTTTAGGAAGGTGTAACTCGAGGGATTTTTCCACTCTCCCATTTCTTGCATAACACCAGGCCAAAGGGTACCAGAAGTTCCCACCTTCTGTATGTCACAAACTCCTGTCCATTCCTTACAGAGTAACCTTTTTGCTGCTGATCTCAGAACTGCTTCTGGCAGAGGGAAAAGCAAGAGCTTTACAGGTTTTGCTTTAATCTGGAAAACTGTCTACCTGTAGCAGGGAATTGAACTTCAGCTATAGTAAAGAGACAGCTTCTTTTTGTTGTTGTTGTTGTTGTTAAAGTGACTTTTAAAGTTTCAAATTGTTTCCTTTGGAAAGTGAATAATTCTGTTTATGCAGGTGGCAGTGATAGTGAGAGTTGTTTCTTCTGAACAATGTTTTTGTTTAGCCATGGATACCGGTTTTCCAGTTGCTACCACCTGCTTAGTCCTTCCCTTCTCTACCCCCAGAGGTGCCTGGTGCAACTCTGTGTTTATGGGGTGAACATCAGGAGAGAGTCAGTGTGTGCTGTGACTTCCGCTTGTTTGAAAAGCCAGCTCTTTACACTTAACCAATTTCCAAAATGTGGAGCCCAAATTAGAAAATTTTGCTCTCTTGTCCCTGGAACACCCCGTTCCACGTACAGCATATAAATAAATAAAAAGAAAAATCTATCTAAGTCATCTCTTCAAACCTTCATAGATCTGTCTCGCGTACAGCTAAATCTGAAGTGTCATAAGAAGCAAAATGCATGCAGGAGGTATTACACACTTGTTTTAGCAAAGCAGAAAATTAGGTTATAGTGAAATGAGAAAGCGTAAAAATCTAGAATTATGGTTTTGTGCCCCAAACGCTAAAGAGCTATTGATTTTTATTTTTTTTGTGTGTGCTGGAAGCAGAGCTGTCTACTAAAAGAAATTTTACATTAGGTACTCAGCAGGCAAATGTCTTTCTGTAGATAAAAAGAGAAAATACTTAAGCTATCTGTTTATAGATTAATTTGATGTATTTTGAGAGGTTCAATATATTGTTTCTCTAGATCTTCCCTTAAATATTGATTTCTCCTTTAGGGCTCCTGTACTGGTTGCACTTGCTCTCATTGAATGTGGAATGAAGTACGAAGATGCAGTTCAGTTTATAAGGCAGTAAGTTAAACTTCCCCATTCTCAAGAAATCTCTCACTTCATGTTGCATTTGAATATCGTGCATCTTCACAAAGTTGGTTAGATTTCTCATTTGTTTTCTAGAAGCTATATCTTGATGATAATGGGTGTGATTTTGACGTTAACGCTGAGGCTTTAAATCTGGACTTATATATTAAACCATTGACCTAAGACTCAAAGATGTTGAACTCGGGAGGAAAAAATGGCTAGGCTGGGGCTGTAAAAAATTATGGGTTAATTGAACATGGACTAATTGCTCCTAACTAGATAAAAAAAAATAAAATTCTATTGAGGTTGGGCCCCCAAGCAGAACTTGTACAGTAAGGAGGTGAGCACCAGCAACTCCTGCAGGTGCTGTGGGTGAGCGTGTTCCCCACCCAGGGAATGTCAGCAACCTCCCTGGCTGGAAAATAACAAAAACTGGTGAAGGATGAGACTGCTGAGCTCTGTTGGTTCAGTGATAACATCAGACCTTGAAATGAAGCCCAGCAGGTAAGATTATGTTGAATGAGCTTTGCCAAAAAAGCAATTCATCCTTTTATGGATTCCCAGGGTCTTCAGTTATCTTTGTAAACTGTGTTGCTGTCAACAGACTTTTCTGAATTTTTCCTTTCTTAAATTCCTTTTTTCTCTTCCTGGTATGGTACCTTTTATACAGAGAAGCTCTTTTCTGAGAACCTCTTATTATATTAGCTAAGTAAGACCATGACACTGAGATACAAACATGTAAGTAGCACACACATCTGCAAGGAAAGGGTGACCTTGCTGTTGCTCAGTGCCTGCTGCTGGTGATGGAAATATCCTCTCCCAGCCCAAGAAAAATACGCTGAAATACATCAACTGGATTTTGATTTTAATGTTGGCACATGGGTGATGAAGTGCGTGTGCTGCTCTGGTTTAGCCTTCCTCAAAGTGGCAATGGATACGAAACCCAAGCCAAAATCCTGTTTTGTTGATACAAAAAAAAAGCTTTGAAATGAGGACTAATCTGCCTTAGAATGTGTATGGTGATTGAAGCAGTACTTCTCCCATTGATACTAGCCTTCATTCTCTTTGTTTTAGGAAAAGGAGGGGAGCTTTCAATTCCAAACAGCTGCTTTACCTTGAGAAATACCGACCTAAGATGCGATTACGCTTCAAAGATGCCAACGGTCACTGCTGTGTTCAATAGAAAAAAAACAAAACCAAAATAAATCTCAAACGAAGGCAGAAGTTAGCATGGCTGTTTTCTGGACTCTTGGCACCTGGAAATGTGAATCTGGAATGAAACTACGTCATCAAATTAGTGGTGGAGTCAGTGCTCCTCAACCTCTGTCCTAATGGTGGTGATAATTGAAAAAAAAACAAAATAAAAAAAAAAATTTAACAGAAACATTTCAGTGAAGGATTGTTTTCTCCTTAAGCTGCAGTTTGAACATCTGCAAGGAGAAAATGAGTTTCTGAACCTTCTGTATTTTTAACTTTTTAAGAAAAGAAATAAAGTAAATTTTATGTCTAAGGAAAACCAGCAGAGCATTGGCTTGTGCAGAAACTATTTTCTTGATTTGAGGAAAGTACCCCACAGTTAGGGCCTGATACAGTAATTCCTGTGGGACTCTTTTAAATGGAGTTGCTTTTTTTTTTTTTTGTTTTTTAAACCTTGCTGGGAGCTGGCAGACAGAGGTGCAGAGGAGCCTTTGTTGCTGTATGGGAGCAGCCTGACGGCCTTAAGCCCACCCTGGGCATATTCTAGAGATTCGGTGATGTCTGTGGTGTTTGTCTACCTGGTGTTCACGCTCTGCAGGTGTGAAAAAACTTCCTGGTGGGCTTTATGAAAAGACTCACTGCCTAAAATCCTTGGTGAATCTGCTGAAGGCCTTTTCTGATTGATGGGAGATAGTGCTTTTAAGTGTGTGAGTGTGCGTGTGTGTATGCACGTTTGGGTGATTTTATGTGTGAGTGTGTCACAATCTTATTTTTCCAAAGAATTTGGCTGAAATGATCATTGTCTCTCTGTTGCCGGATAGAAAATCTATCCCGGCAGAAGACTGATGTTCAAAAGTGTCCTAGGTGAGCCAAGGGGCAATTCAGACAAGGACTTAAAATTAATTTTATCTGTCATAAGGAAGAAGAAAAGGCTTTTTGCTGCTCTCTGGGTTCTCTGCCTTGCTGAAGGCAGTACATCAGGATTTGGGAGAAGGGTCTCATTTGTCTCATCTATGAGGTCAGGATGGTCCCGCACAGAAACGCGGCCCATGAATAAAAGCCCAGTCTGGGTGTTTTCCCAGCCTGACCCTCACGTACAGTCCAGTTTAACCACCGATTGCCTTGTTATTTTTTATTAGGCTCTTTTGGAGGGAGAATCTCTAGTTACACATCAACATGCCTCTCATCTATTCACCATCAGCAGACCATAAATACGCTGACTTTTTGGAGTGTGGACTGGCACCACATTCTCTTTGTGGGCCGCTGGTGTTGTCAGTGAATTAATCAAGACAAGTCGTTTTCCAGCCTCTAATAAGCAGTTTCAGCCAGGCTGCTTCTACCAAACACATCTTAACTTAGTGCCCTGCCCTGGTAGTGACCTCATGCTTTCAACTTGACGTTATGTCTGTAATATTCAGCCGCTGAAGGCTTTGAATACAGGTTTAAGGTCATTTTCTCCTGTGATCTTTGGCTGTAGAGCACCAAAGGCTGTTGGTGGTCTGTGCCTGTGGCGGGTGTAGGCTGGTCCCCGGCTTTTACCGATACCTCGGCTGCTGGCGATGCGAGCTGCCTTCGCAGGATTTCTTCCTGTTCTGGACTTCTGGTTTCAGTCTGCAGCTTAAACCACGCAAACCTTTTCAGAGCCGAAGTAATGGACTTTCAGAATTTTATTCCTGGAAGGGATTTATAAATTTAAGCAAAAAAAAAAAAAAAAAAAAAAAAAATCATGGTACTTGTCAAGCCCCTCGCTTTACAGATACGCCAACAGGCAACGCTGCACTCCACGACACTCGGTCTGTTCCCTGCCTCGAGCTGTAGTGCTGTACTGAGTCCCTGCCTCCCTCTAAGATGTGTAACGTTTCTCATTTCTTTAATAGATAAAGGAGACGCGAAAGTGTTTGTGATGTCGATGCCTATGTTAGGGAAATAACGGATCTGGTAACGTTTGAGTCCAGGTGGAAGGTAGATGATGCTGAAATTACCTGATCCTGGCCTTTACTTTCCCCTGGCAAACTAGAAGCCTAATGTTCTAACTGTTTCTGTGAATGAAAATCGATGTTTTTAGTAAAATGAAATACTGGTAGCTAAAGCCGATTTGGGAAATGGTGGAAGTCAGGTTGGAGGGGAAGGTGTCGATCTGGATTAAAAACCAAACCACAACCCCTTCTGAAGAACAATAAAAAGAAAATTTTACGTGCTCTATGTATAACTTTGCATTCTTCCCCCCTAGTCTGACTCTGATTTTATAATGTGCTAATTTCGTATACTATGACTCTGCAGCCTTAATTGAGGAAAAAGAGTGAAAAGTGCAGACTGTCACCCAGTGTAGCCACGAGCGGGAGGGAGCGGGATTGTGGCCGGTGTCCGGTAGGGACAACACTCGGTTCAGCACTTGAACGTAGTGCAATAAAGTTCTTGCAGTAAAACGTTTTCCCTCTGGCTCTTGATGAATTTATTGCAGCTCATTCACGTTAAATGCTCTTCTTTTGCTTGGATTTGTAAAGGCCTTCGGACAGATTTGTCCGTGCCCCTTGGATGCTTGATCACCACTGGGTGCTTCATGGCTTGGAGTTGCTGGTGGGAAAGGTTCTACCTTGGAGCAGCGCCGCAAGAAAAGGAACCTTTTTCTTACTTTTAAATTACCCGTTTCATGAAAGTCTAGACTTACCTTTAAACAAACAAAACACACACACACACACACACCCCCCCCAAACCAAACAATGGCTCTGAACTTTCCCAAGAACTCTCCAAAAGTTCTCTTGCAAAACTTTCTCTTGTGCCCTAGACAAGACTAGACACCGTCCCACCTGGCAGGGCCTGAATGGGGGTATTGTTTTGGGGGAACAATGAGTGAGTTTCTGGAGTCCTGGATCCCAGTCAGTTCCCCTTCCTTGCTGGTGGAATGCCACTGCCTTCAGCTGTGTAATTTATTTAAATAATACTAAGGTGCTATTTTCTGGGCTTCACAGATAACAATCCAATCAGCTTTGCTTTGCTGCCATCAAAGAAATATGTTACTTGCAAATCGAGGTCGTGTTTCTAATATTTATCAGATTTTTCCCACTCGTGTAACTAGAACAAATTTTTAGTCCCTGTTGGCAATGAGATAATAAACCACTTGGACTGGGGGACTGGCACCAGTAACTGGGAGGTTCCTTCTCCTCTTTGTATTCGTATAGCTTTTGTTGTTTGTTTTGGTTTTTTTTTTTTTAACACCAAACTCTTGCTTTGTTTGTTTTTCGAAGTTTTTCTACCCTTTATGGTTACCCTCCTGTTACATCCCTAGAATGTCCCTGAAATGTTTTGCTAATCAAAGGCTACTCAGTAGGAAAAAATACCGTGCGCTTCATTGGAACTGAGATATTCCTGTAGGATACGAGTTTTCTCTTGTTAATTTTTTTTCATGAACATCTAGGCAGCTTCAGATACTGAGGCTTTAAGTGGAGACACCACTTAATCACATGCATATTGATATCACTCAAGGTGCTACTTTTGGAGCAATTGATGATAAGCAGAGCGGAGTGACTGCGCACGGGGAAGGAAACTGCAGGAATTCTGGTTTGCGCTTCTAGAACAGTGTATGTTCTTTTAACTAAAAAATTGTAAATCCTTTAACTTAGTCTTAACGCTTGCAAATCAAGTCCGCGGAGGGGTTTAGGTAGATGTTTTTTTGGGGAGGGGAAGAATAGCTTTTTGTCAGTAAAGAGGTGTGAAGTAAGATGGCGAGGCTGCTCTCAGACCTGTTGTGAGCTGGATTTCTGGCACTTAAGTCCCAACGGGCCACAAGAGGTAACGCTTTTCACAGGTTTCTCTGGAACTCTCTCTGGAACACCTTTCGCTTCAGGCTGCCCGAGGGCTGCGTAGACGTCGTTACCCTGATAGTCTTGTGTTAAATATTTGTATCCCTGTTGAGCAAAAACCAAACCCAAAGGCACGGAGCTAAATCTTAGGAGCTTCCCTTGTTCTGACGGCTTGTTTCATCAGGACTTAGATCGCCATCATCAATGAATGAAGTGACGTAAGTGACATCTTACTTGTTTTTCGTGCCGTACATTTAAGTCTAGATCCTGCTGCTGCTGACTGGTGGGACGACATCGAAGAGAAAATGAGGCTATTTCACAAAGTTACTGGCTGACCCAGTTGTTGGTTGGTGCAGTTGCACCACCCAGGATGGGAACTCTCCTTCCTGGGCTTTTGCACTTCTCTTTGGACCGCCGAGATCCTCATTTTGGGGGTGTGGGACCCAGTAACTGAGCCCCCCAGGGCTTTGCCGGGGTCGTGGAGCGGCTGGCGAGGAGCTTGCCTCTTGAAGAAACAACAGTGGGTGAGATTTAGAGGCTGCTGGAGAAGCTGCTTGGTTTTGGGGGTGGCTGGGGTGATTCTGGCAGGAGACAGCTGAGCTTGAGGTGGTGTCTGTGCCCTTTCTTACAGGGCTTAACTCTAGATGGAGAGAAACAAGCGACACCGGGAGCCAACGGCAGAGGAAAATCTGAACCTGCGGATGGATTAGATGAGCTCAAGGTGGGGAAAAGAACCAGGTAAGGAATCGCTTCTTTTCTGTCCAGCGAAGGGAAACCAAAAGCACCGAGTAATAATGTGACTCCTTTAGGGCTGCACAAAGTCAAGGGTCTGGTCCCGGGATGTGGGACATCCTCTGTGGTCCCTTTGCTGGGCAGCGGGGCTGAATGCTGATGGCCGGAGCCCTTTGCTGAGACAATTCTCTCACTGACAAGCACCCTGAGGGGATGCACGCGCCCTTGTCAGTTGGAGGGTGGGATGTTGTGGAAGGGACCCTTGCTCCCAGCCAGGCAGGGAGGCTGGGGCTACCACCATCTGCGGTGTTTCGTGGAGAACGGAGAGCACAGCGTGAACCCCGGCCTGAAATAATATTCCGAAAGCCCTTGGGTTGTCTTTGGCAAGGCCGTGCGCGTGGGGCTTGTGACCTTCCTGGGCTACTGTTTTGTTTCTGGGTTTTATTGTCCTTGTTGTTATCCGGAGGGCTGCGGGATCGTTATCGTGCTGGGTGGCACGGTCTTGCTGAGCTGGTTATTCCAATTGACTGGACTTAGTGCCGTAGGGTACCTTCTGCGGCAGATAATTCCGCACGCGGGCTGGCCCCTCTGCTGCTTTGTGATTTATTGCCATTTCAATTTCAAATTTCAATTTCCAACACTATAAGGGAAGGGGACGTTCTCGCGTGGAATATAAACAGCTTTAGGACTTAAATAAGAAATTTTCCTAAAGAAAAGGGCAGCAGAACCCATCAGGCTGGCGCAGAGTGGGGTTGGGGTGGCGGGGGGGAGGGGGGGGCAAATGTTAAAATAGCAGCAGCTTTTTGACATCGCTGCTGCTCAGCCCTGCTGCCTGCGAGCCTGAAGCGCTGGGAGCGCAGGCAGAGCCTCCTGCTTTTTTGAGAACTCTGATGGGATCGATATGTTCCTGCAAGAACGCTTCCATCCCCTCCTCTCAGCGTTTGGCAGGGAGAGCCGTGCTTTTTGATTTCTGTTGCCTGAGGGCAGTGAGCGAGTCGGTGGGTCTCCTGCTGCCAGATCAGGTGCAGGGGGAGGTAAAAATGCGGATTTGATGAATTCCGTGGGGATGGAGGGGCTGGTGGGTCTGTTGGAGGATCAGCTGGAGTGTATTGTCCCTGCATGACCCGTGCTGGGAGAACTGGTGATGGGGTGGGTACAAGCCGTAGATTTCTTCCCTTCTCTCCTCCCTCGACACTGAAAACAAAATGAGGAGTAACAAAATGTTGTCAGGCTGCTAGAAAAAAAAAACACAAACAAATCTGGAGGAAGATCTGCATAATGCACAACTTAATGATAATCGCTCTCTTCCCAACTGTTCCTCGAGCTCCTCTGGCACTGGTGGCACTGGAAGCTGCATGGGATGGGGACCTCGCCTTACGGACGGGCTTTTGGGGTGCACCTTTTTCCTGTACCGCTAATTCGTATTCGTGGTGTCTTTGCAACTGGGATTCAAAGTCAGGCCTGATCTTGCAGCCATGGAGCGGGACAAGGGAAAAAAAAAAAAAAAGAAAAAGAAATTCTATTAAAAAAAAGGCAAATGTTGTCAAGGAAACTGCTCTCCCAGTACCACCGCGCGCAGCCAATAAGGCACAAAGAAGAGTCTCCCCACAGCAGAGCTGTGCGGCGCGGGTTGGGCTCCGCAAACGTAATTGAGACAGCAGGAATCCGGTGCTAACTACAAAGCCGTGTTTTGATTGCCGTGCGGACTCCATCCCAACCTGCCGTAGTTATTCTTTGTACCTCCGTTAATGAGCCGGTCTCGCTTTTCCTCTCTGTAAAGCGAGCCAGAAATTTTAAATAGGAGAAGGGGTCAGGAGGAAGGTGACAGAAATTACCGCAGACTTGCTTTGGGTAGCGGTATTCTTCCTGCGAGGATAATTACTTAAAGCAAGACGAATGCTCTGCATTTCGGTTAACTCCTCTCCAGCCTGCGTTAAATCCATTACGGGATGCCTTGCGTGTGACATTTACGTCTTTGTCCTTAACGATGACAGTAAATTTAAAACACCCCGGGAGGGCTGCGGGGAGCTGCTGCCAGGTCTCGGGATGCTGCTGCTGCTGCTGCTGCTGCGATTCCTTTGGCATCGCCCCACGGGTGAGGCTGCTGGAGCCCGGGAGTAAGGAGAGAGCTGGTGTCTCCCACGCGCTCCCGTCCTAGGTGAAAGCCGCGCTCGCAAAAAGCGAGCTGTGACGCTGGTAACCGGCGGTTGCTTCCTGGTTACTGGGTAATAGCACCGTCCCAGGTGAATCCTTCGTGCCTGCAAAGGTAATTTGTCATACGGCTTTCCTGTTTGTGTGCTGCTAAGCTGAATCCAAGCCTTCCATCTATTTCAGGACCTCAGTGAGAAATCAAAGCAGGGTCGCCAAAGGGCAGCAGAATTAAACTGTTGGCCTTTGCTTGGGAATGGCTTGAAATTAATTCTGGTGCTGGCGGTGATGGCTGGGGTGGGAGGCGGATCCGGGCAGCTCTATTGCAAGCAGCACTTGCCCTTTTCCGCCTCCCCTTGCCCCGTAGCTGTGTAAGAACTGACACAGCCGGAGCCTCACCGCTTTTCCAAGTGCAGACGTACGTTTGGCTCCTCCGGGAGCCAAGTCCAAGGCAGCTTTGCTGCGCTGTTGGGGCTCTTCCCTCCTCACCCCTGTCACTGCTGAGCGTTCTGCTTTAGATCCTGGGGCCGGGTGGTCCGCAGGGACCTGGCGTCCAGCGGAATTCTGCCCTTAGATGCTGCAGTGCCGACGGGGCAGCGACGGAGCTTCGTCGTGAATCTGGGCTGTTGTCGCTCTTAAACAAAGCGGCTCTCAAAGCCAGGCCTGCGAGACGAAATGCCATCTTTCCCCCAGCTCTCATGTTTATGTATATTTGTGGTATACACTCCTATTATTCCACCTGTTTGATGATAATGGGCGTTTGGGGTAGAGCAGCTGCTCAAGTGGCACACGGGGCGGATCAGATCAGCAGGTGACATTTTTCACCGGGTTTATCTTTGGGAACAAGCTGGGCCTGCAATAAACTGGCCGCTCCTTCATTTGCTGGAGGACAAAGCTGCCATTATTCCGGGGCAGAAGAAAGCAAAACCCCAGGAGAGGAGCCGAGTGCGTGTGCGATATCCCTGTCTGACTGCGCGCAGGCATTAATGCAAGAACTCAAGGTCAAAGGCCACCCAGCTCTGAGAATCGGAGGCAGAAGGGGCCTCCAGGAGGAAGAATGGTTTATTTCTTTATCTCATGGAGTCATGTATCAATTATCCATGGCGTCTAACAGCCTAGGATGGGAATAGATTTTTTTTTTCTGCTCTTTAAGAGAGGTTTTGCATGGACCGTTCCTTCGCTGGGCAGCAGATTTAAGCTCCGCACAGCTCTCGAGGCAGGAGGCTAAAAGCAGAGCCACCGTGTAGCCGATGAGAGGGGAAAACCCAAAGGGCAACAGCTTTCCTTTCAATCTCAGGTGGTCCTTCTGTCGCTCGTGAGGCAAATGGTGCTGATAATGTGAATTAGGGAAATCTGCTGTGCTCTGTTCTGGAGGGATTGCTGAGAAATTGAAGAAGAAATTACCAGTCCTCTGTGGCAGAGAATTGTGGCAGGGTTAAAAAAAAAATAAAATAAATCAGATCAGCTCAAAACCGGAGGGATTTAAAACGCAATTGCATCAAGCTTTTATGATAAGAAACTGCCAGCTGCCTGTCTCTGCTGCAGTGTCATATCGTGACGTGACCCATCAGCCTCCTGACACCAGGCTGCTGCCCCTTGGAGCTCCTGGGGTGTCCAGTCTGCAGAGGAGCACTGCGTCCTCCACGGGGGATGCTCTGAAGTGATGCTCCTGCCACCTCCCTTGTGATGAATCTTGGCAAGACCCTGCTCACCTCAGTCTAACAAACCAGTGCTGAGGCAGAACCCCTCCTCAGCAGGAGGGCAGAGCTCCGGGAGAACAGAAACAGCATTTCTGCTGAGCAGGGCGAGCGCTGAGCCTTCATCCTGGCCTTGGCTTCCGAGGGGGACCCCGTTGGCTGTTGTGCCAAGAGGCAGAGGGGAGGATCCCCGGGAATTACAAATGGATCTGGGCTTCAGCACGGGCTTCCCGTGGCACGGCTTGCGCTTTTCCTCGCACCCAGCCAGGGCTCTGCTCACTCAGCACGTTACTGGGCCAGCTTTCCCCCCGGCAGGAGTGCCTGCTGCCAATTCCTCCTCCCTCCAGAAACGGGGGGGGGGGGGCTAGAGAAAGCTGGCCCCGAGCAGGAGAAACTCGGAGGGATACCTTGCAATTCCCAGGGTTCTGGCCTCTCTGGGATAACAGGAGGCTGTTTCCACCTTCAGATCAATTGAAACCAGCTCCTTGTTTGGGGGGGGGGGGAAAGAAAGCATGTTCTGTTGTCGCATGGCCTCAGCAGTGAATTGATTACAGAAAGCAGTTGCTGTAGCATGAAAGAAATGCCTTGTGGCCAGACAGCACCGAGCAGGTTTGTTTTCCTGTCTCTGCGATCCCCGTGCGTGCCGCTTGCCTCGGTAGATGAAGGCATCAGAAAGCACTTCAGCAGATCCCAACCCTGCCTCCTTTGAGCACCCTTCCCTGCCGCCTCCTGCCCCTTCCAGCTCTGGAAACGTGTTGGTTTGGAAGCGGCTCGTGGAGCAGCCCACGTGAACGGGGAGCTTTTTCTTTCCTCTGAAACACCGGCGTTTGGGTGCCGGGCACAAAGTCCTGGCTGGATGGCACGGCGGGCACTGAGCTCTGCCTTTTGCTGCTCCTACCTCCATCTCCTTAATGGCCTCAGCTTGGGAATGGTTTCCAAAGTGACTGCTGGGGCCGTCGTTCATCCAGTTGGCAATTTTTGACGACGGGGATAAATGTAACCTCTTAGAGATCGGTCTCATATTGAAAATGCAATAATACAGAAGGCGATTGCTCTTGGAGTCAGCCTTTGAGGGCTTCTGAGGGCCGTCGGCAGGGCTTAATGCAGCAGGGAGCGTCTGCCGAATTGATGAGAGCTCTCTGCTGCTCCAGAACACCAATAGCTGATCGATACCGGGTAGAAATGCAGCGGCATTAAATCTGTCCCTCCTCAGGACCTCCCATGAGAAGTGGAAGAAATATATTTGCAGCCTCATAAAGCCATTTCCCGGCTGGAAACTGGCAGGGAGAGCTCTGCCTTCCGAATCCCGTCCCGTCCCCACCTTTCCATCGTTCTGCCTTATCTCCGTGCTTCATAAAACTTGCATTATAAACTCGAGTCTCCCTCGCGTTTGCTGCGTAGCTGAGGCAGAAAATGGATGAGAATGGCCATGGGAGCTAAAGGGGGAAAGGATCTCAATGCCTGGAGTCCAGCACTGCCTCTCCAGTGAGAAAAGGGTCATAAAACACCGGGAGGGGTGTGTGTGTGATTTAATGCGTGTTTTGCATTTGGTGCGAGACAAAGAAGGGAGAAGGCTGTGGATGTTGTTTACCTGGACTTTAGCAAGGCCTTCAATACAGTCTCCCACAGTATCCTCCTGGAGAAACTGGCTGCCCCTGGCTTGGATGGGAGGACTCTCCGCTGGGTTAAAAACTGGCTGGAGGGCTGGGCCCAGAGAGCGGTGGTGAATGGAGTTAAATCCAGTTGGTGGCCGGTCACAAGTGGTGTCCCCCTGGGCTCGATACTGGGGCCAGTTCTCTTTAACATCTTCATCAATGATCTGGACGAGGGGATCGAGTGCACCCTCAGTAAGTTCTCAGACGACACCAAGTTGGGTGAGAGTGTCGACCTGCTGGAGGGTAGAAAGGCTTTGCAGAGGGATCTGGACAGGTTGGATGGATGGGCTGAGACTAATGGGATGAGGTTCAAGGCGGCCGAGTGCCAGGTCCTGCCCTTGGGTCACACCAACCCCCTGCAGCGCTCCAGGCTTGGGGCAGGGCGGCTGGAGCTGCCCGGCAGAAAAGGACCTGGGGGTGTTGGTCGACTGTGGGCTGAACATGAGCCAGCAGTGTGCCCAGGTGGCCAAGAAGACCACCGGCATCCTGGCCTGTGTCAGGAACAGCGTGGTGAGTAGGACTCGGGAGGTGATTGTCCCCCTGGACTGGGCACTGGTGAGGCCCCCACTTTGAGGGCTGTGTCCAGTTTTGGGCCCCTCACCACAAAAAAGACCTTGAGGGGCTGGAGCGGGTCCAGAGAAGGACAACGGAGCTGGTGAGGGGTCTGGAGCACAAGTCTTATGAGGAGAGGCTGAGGGAGCTGGGGATGTTCATCCTGGAGAAAAGGAGGCTGAGGGGAGACCTTCTCGCTCCCTCCAACTCCCTGAAAGGAGGGTGTAGCCAGGGGGGGTCGGTCTCTTCTCCCAAGGAACAGGCGACAGGACAAGAAGAAATGGCCTCAAGTTGTGCCAGGGGAAGTTCAGGTTGGATATTAGGAAGAATTTTTACACAGAAAGGGTTATCAAGCCTTGGAATGGGCTGCCCAGGGAAGTGGTTGAGGCACCATCCCTGGAGGTGTTCAGAAGACGGGTTGACATGGTGCTGGGGGACATGGTTTAGTGATTTTTTTTTTTTGTCAGAGTTAGGTTGATGGTTGGACTAGATGATCTTGAAGGTCCCTTCCAACCTAGATGATTCTATGATTCTATGATTTTAGATGGATGCCGTGGCAGAATTCAGGCAGGAGATGATTCTTGTTCCCTTGACAAGGATGTTTCAAGGGCGAACAGTGATGCTGAGGACAGTGACCTTCTAAACCTGCACCGTGACATCTGGAGGGTGTGCAGCCCTCGGGCTCTGGCTCCTTGCTCTCTGCGGTGATGGGGCTGCGCAGCCGGGGATGTCCCTGTCCCGTCACTTACGATGCTGTACCATGGACCCGAAGCACGCCAGGGTGAGGTCCTGGAGATATATGCCGTATGAGATGTATGGCACAGCTCTTTGGTAGCCCCCCGTGGGAGTGTGAGTGCCGGGGAGAGGTTCAGCGGTGGCAATTCCCGGCCATGGAGGCAGTGGGCGCCTCGGTTGCAGACTTAACCCTCGCAGAAGCTTGCGAAATGCAAACTTTCACAGTTAAAACGGCGTCGGCTCGTTCCTGTGTTGGTGAGATCGTCCCAGGGTGGCCCCAGAGCCGAATGTCACTGCGAGAGGAGAGGTTTCAGAGGCCGCCTTCTCTTTTCACCGGGGCGCTGGCTCCTCCACGGCTTGGTCCTTGTAACCCTCCCCTTAGGAGCCGCGGGAGACGTGTCGCAGATCAAAAGGTATTTTAACTTGGCTGCCTCTGTTGCCCTTGGACTTAGAGTGTAATTAGGAATATAATCCATCCCCTGTGCGCTGGGGGATGTCCCAGCCTGTCTGAATTCTGCAGCTATATTTTGTGATTACCGGTGATGTGGATGCTATTCCCAGTTCGGCCACAGCCTGACGTGCCCATCTGCTGTCTGCCTGGCGCCATCTGAATGCGGTCCCGGAGGGGGACGGGACACGTTTGTCACCTGGCTGAGCATGTCAGGTCCCGACCACTGAGGTCTCTAGATGTCCCTTAGCGGGATGTCTTTGCTAACTAAGAGAGGTGAGGTGGACGTAGGGGTGGGTCTGGTGTGAGGCGGGTTCCTGGCTAAAAAAAGCATGTCCATAAATAACTTCCCTTCTTGATTATCGTCCAAAATGGTGTATTTCAAACCGAGAGGCTCGTGGGCTCAGACTCCTTTGGTTCTGATGCTGGGATACATCTTTAATGTTCAGCTGAGTTGGTGCCATCTGCTAGAGCACCTGCCTTCGCCTCGCCAAGGAGCGAAGAGCAGACTCCCGTGGTGCGGTTCCCTGGGATTCATCCCGGCGGCGCTGGGAGGGACAGGGACAGGGACGGAGTCATCCCGGAGGATGGAAGGAAGGGGATCAGGAGCTGAACCGCACGCGTGTGCCATGAAGGCAGCGTGTTTTGCCGTGTCCTGGTGGAGCATCACTCCAGCTTCATGCCAGCTGGAGCCGCGTGTGCCGGGGCTGGCGGAGCAGGGACAGGGAGCGCCTGACGATGCTGCGGCTTAACGAGCTGCTGCTTCCCTGTCCTCATCCCCGCGCTGCTGGCTCTGGCATTGCCGTGGCCAGGCTGTGAGCCCCCTCCCACCCCGGCACAGGGCACCCGTGGCTGGTGAGGGGGCAGAAACACCACCACCCTTCCCAAACCACGGGAGCTCGGGCTGCCTTTCCCTGTGCTCGAGGGGACTCCTTTGCAAACAGCTTGCAAAACTCCGTGGGGATGAAACCTGAGGATTTTATGACGCTCTCCCTGCTTTTCCAGGAAAGGCTATTTGCTGAGGCTTACTGGGCTGCAGTGAAATGGGATTTTTCAGGCTAACGCACGTTTCTGGGAATCTCCTGTCCCGGGGGAGAGGAGCCCAACTCGCCCCTGTTTCCGTACCGCGCTGCAGCTCTCCGCTTTCTCCGTGTTCCCACTTCCCGACTGACTTTTAAAAACCTGTTAAAAACGCTGGAGTGTTTCTCAAGTCACATCGTTGTACTTGAGCAAACGCGCCAGAGAGCGCGTCAGCCTGAAAGCGTGATGGGAACAAATTTTGAAGAGCTTTTGATGCGAGGGGAAAGAGAGGAATTGGCCTGCGTAGGAAGGGTCCTTGGCACGGCAACACAGAGAGCTTTTAAAAAAATTAAAAAAAAAATAAAAATCTGCAATTTGTTTAGCTGTTTCCTACCCAGTTTTCTCACATTCCTAGAACTGACTCATAAACCTGCTGCTCTGCATTTCTGATACTCAGCCTGAGGGCCTAATTCATGCGGTACTGGGTGTCTCATAGCTCTGCAGCCTCTCCGTACCGTGGTGGAGCTCAGCAGAAAGTGCCCTGCACCTTCCAGGATTCATCTCGGGGACCCCTGGTCTTGTAGGAAAGTTTTTTTTTTTTTTTTACTAGGAGACAGCTGATTACCATTTAATTAACAACAGTTTGCATGTTTCTTGAGGTTTTGAGAGGCGTCTAGATGAGCTTTGTTGCAGGATGCTGCTCTCTGTGGTTTACCCCAGGGCTCAGGCGAGTTGTTAGTGGGGATTCAGACACTGCCCCGACTGGATGCATGAATTAGACTCCCTCAGCAGAGGCAGAAAATACAATTTCAAAGTTGGCCTGGATAATCTCTAGCTACAGAGGGAGCTTCAGCAGGGTCAGAAGCAAATCCGTGACATTTTGCATCAGCGGGGAGAAAACAAAAAATTTCATCCAAGGTTTAATTCAATAGAGAAACAGATAATAAACCTTCCTTCCTCCAAACGGTCCATTGCCATGGCAACCGGGCTGACATGCCAGGATGCAGGGATGGATGCAAAGTGTCACCGTGAGCAGGGCTCACTGCCTGGAGCGCGGCAGCACTAAATGGCTTCATCAAGGTGAAGCAGGAGCGTGGAAGCAGTGGGTTGTGTGTACAGGTTTGCTCCTGCCATGGCTTGTTCCAGTCGGCAGAGGCTCAGCTTAGCCCAAGGAAGGGGATGGAGAGCTGGGGAATACTGATGTTTTGGCTTAAAGCAGCAAAGTGCAGCTGGACAAGGTTTCGGTGAGTTAAATTTGGGGGGGCTGCTTGTCCCATGGGTGACAGCCGAAAGACCGTGCAGGATTGAGCAGGGGATGTGAGACACCCTGTGAGCCCACCAGGGAGGTTTTAATCTCTCTTCCTTTTCTGTCCAGGGAGGAAGAGGCTCTTTGGTTCGTCAGTCACACGATGTGCAACGCGTGTGCCCTCCTGACGTCTGGGTTTTTGTGTTTTGGGTTTTTCCCGCCCCCAGGAAGAGCGGGCAGTGGTGCTTTGAGGTCAAACCCAGCACTTTAGAATCTCATCCCCGTGAACAAGAGCAATCACCTGACTCCAGGTAGTCAAGAGCATCGAGCACTGGTCTGGGATGTGGATTCAAGTCCCTGCTGTGAATGAGACCTCAAAGTTCACCTCTGTTGCCCTTCCCTGGCAGGGCAGCATCACTGGGGGGAACCAGGACACCATGAAATAGTCACTGGGTGAGAGAGACTTGCCTTGTAAAGCTGGAAAAGGGTTTAGGAACAGCTTTCTTCCCAGGGAAGGGCTGTCGGGACAGCAGCAGGAGACAGAGGGTTGCCAGCCTGGACCTGCCTGCCCTGCCCAGGGACGGTGTGGGCTCGAGGAGGGCAGCGGGACTGAGCCAGGCCCTTGAGGCTCCCTGAGAGGGAAGGCAGCTTTTTCTCTGGCTCTTGTTTTTGTGACCTTTCTGCATTTTAAAACCCCTTGGTTTCTTCTCTAGAGGCTGGAGCCGGGGGGAGCTGGAGGTCTCGTCTGTGCCTGTCACCTGCCCTCTCCAGTGCTTCGTGTCGGCGCGCCGTGCAGCCACGCAGGAGAGCGGGCTTTGGGATGGAAAATAAAAGCTGGAAGCGGCACGGGCTGAATTCCTGCCTTGCAGGTGGGAATTGTAGATCTCCTGTCTCCTGGGGGCGTGTTGATGAATGTGGCAGACGTTCCTGGTCATTATTTCATAGCCTGCGGGCCTCCTTGAGACAGGCATCCTCCCCGCGCCTGGTGTCCTTGTTGGTCATCTGGTTTGGAGAGTGAATCTTTGTATTCCCCAGCGTGAGTTGGGGAAAGCGCTTTGCAGAGCGGTTGTTTTATCTCCTGCAGAGGCAGGCGCTGTCATTTAGCCAGAGTCAGGAGGGAGAGCAGATGGTGACCTGTTTTTGCCAGTGAAAGAATGAGGTTGGAAAGGCACCGTTGAAGTGAGGACACGGGGAAAGAGGCTGCCCAGCAGGGCCTTAGATAAACAAGATTTCCTTGTAGCTGGCCCCAGCGTGAGGCTTGAGACCTGCCTTTTCCCATGCTCGGGGAGGAAGATGTGCCCTCGGTGAAGGAGGTGATGGGGGAAAATGAAGATCTCTGCCCTCCTTGATTTTTAACCCATGTTATATTTTCCATCTTTAAAAGATGCGTGTGGTAGGACGGGAAGAACTTACCCATCGTGTGTCTGGTCTCCACTTGTTCACACCAAGAACTCCAGAGGAAATGACCCTACACTACGTAGATCCCACTGTTAGTGTTTCAGCCTGACCCCTGATAAAGATTTGTCCGAAGCAGGGAGGATGAGGGTATTTTTCCCGTTGTTTTCCTGTGTGCACTTAACTATTGTGAGATGATTCACTGTTATGCATAGAAGCATATGCTTCTTCTTGGAGTGTTGCTAATTTCTTGGCTTCGGCAGCTTCTTCTGGGAGTTTGGCCACATTTGGTTCGTGTCGAGTGAACAAGTGTTGTTAATGCCTATTGCTTTGTGTGGGGTTCTGCTACGGGGGAATTGCGGGTTGAAGCTTGGTCCCTGCTCAGCATTTCATCTCCAGCCTTGAAGATAACTTAATCGCTGGCAATTTGTGCTGTAGCAGAAGGTGCCTGCGGCAGAGCGGGTTGTCCCCAGCAGGAAAATTGGGAAGTCACCGGAGGTGCAGAGCTGGGAGGCTCTGGATGAATTACCGTGGGAGGGATTTGCTGGTTTGGAAGCATTTTGGGTACTTTGTCCCTTGCAGCGACGTTATTTGCAGCAGAAGGCCTGGCTGTCACCTCCCAACGGGGAATGGGAAATAACGGAGAAAGGATTTGGAGGGCGGATAAATGAGCCCTTTTCCTCACGATGGTTTGTCCAAATCTGTCCAAAGTCCCATGTGGATCAGAAGGTTTCCAGCTGCTGGCTCCTGCATGAGATGGAGGATGATCTTGATCCCACAGAGGGCAATGCCCCACATAAGCAGTGGGGCAGAGGGGCTGCCCCCCAGGCCACCACCGTGGTCCAGCAGCCGGGGAGCCGCACAGCTGCCCAGGAAGCCCCAGCTCTGCTGGAACCGACCTGGCAAGGGGATGGGTATCCCTGTACAAAACAAGGATGCTCCGCTCCAGCCGGGTGTTTGGGAGGTATTAATGGGAGGGAGAGAGAGTTTCCAGGCCTGGGGGAGCAGTAAAAAGGGGCTGGAGGGGTCTGATGCAAAATGTGGACGCACAGAGAGATACCACGAGCGAGAGGCTGAGGAGCGTTACGGTAATTAGGACGGGGGATATAGGGAGGCAAATGAGTCACTCGGAGATTAGGTAAATCTCAGCAGGATTATTATTATTATAAGGGAAAATCCTGCAGATGTTGGATCTCAACAGCTTGAGAAGTCACCTTGAAAGGGGAACTTTCCAGGGCACTGACCTTGGAAAAAATGCATCTTGGTTTAATGGGGATTTGAGTGCGAAACTGTGGCTGGTTTTGGCTGTACGGACCCATCCCTCTGTAAAAGAGATTCAGAGCCCTTTCAGGCCGTGTGGTGGGGCAGATGGCAGAGCACATGGGTCAGCAATGTCCCCTAAATGCAGGACAGGGTCCGGGTAGCCTGGCTGTCCTTTCTCAGCCTACCGGGGTTGGAAATTCCCCACGGGGGCTTCCCCTTTCTGTTTTTGCAGGACAGCCCCATCAGCAGCCAGCGAGGGTGGAAGCGATACCACCCCGGGGACTGAGCGCTCCTGGCTCTGCTCCAGGGCACTCGGGGCCACCTCGTATATCCCTGGTGACAAACGTGGGGCGGCTGCGACCCCCAGTGTAGGAGGGTCCCATTTCCAGAGGGATCGGTCCCCGCCGAGGCTGGGGTTGGAGCAGGGGGCTGCTGGCAGGGGAGATGTGACGGTAGAGGTGGGCAACGCTTGCTCAGAGCCAAGGTGGACCAGGTTTTGTTACCGTGGTAGGACTCGTGGGTGGCCGGGAGGCTGGCTGCTAGTGCCAGCCTGTCTGTGATCCTTCTGATTGGAATATTAACTTTCAGAGCGTGAATTCTTTATTAATCAGGGAGCAGTACTTGGGCACGCGGCCGTGCGAGGCAACAGCCCCAAGATGTGAGGACTGCCCTTCTCTGGATTTTTGGCAAACTGTCAGGATCCTCGGTTCCTTTTGATGACCACGCACAGGGATGAGGAAGGTCCCTGTGGGAGGGTTGTGCTGCGATGGATTTTGGTGTAGGGATGGACCTTGGGTGAGCGCTGCGCTTGAGCCTTCTGCTCTTCAGCCCTTCTCTTTTTCTCCGGCAAGGTTGTGGATTAGCCTGGTGTGGGCAGGGGAAGGTGGATCTGCTGGCCCTGTGACAGTCTCTCCTGCCCATTCCCAGCCCTCTTAGGAGCTGCTGAAAACATCCCTGAGCAGCAGCCCGTGGTTTCAGGTCACGACTGAGGTTTGTGAACCGAGACGCAGAGAGCAAAGCCTGCGGTCTCACCTCGACTCGTCTCCCTGCGGGGAGACCTCTCTGACTCTCTGACAAAGACCTGTGCTCGGAGGCTGTGACGGCTGCAGCAAATCACCGCGGGAGTCTGCGGGCAGCCCCTGACCTCTGCCCGCGGCTCCCGTCCCTCTGAATTAGCGGGGCCTCGTTAGCGCTGCTGCTGAGCCGGTGGCTGGACCCGGCGCTCCCCTCCAGCGGCTCGCTGTGCCGGCGCGATGCTGGGCGAGTGCACTGGGGCTACTGGACTCTCCAACCACCCTCACATCCCCAACGGGCTTGGCAGGTCAGGCCAAGGGCTTTTCCTCTCGCTCCTGCGGCTCCGCGGCAGCGTAGGGGTCAAAAAGGGGATTTCTCTGCTGGATGATATCTCGCCCGGGCCGAGGGCGAGCTCTGCCTCTCTGTTTATTGCCGATGATAAAGATGCCGTGAGCTGAGAGGTTCCGGTGCAGCCCGCCCTGCCCTCGTCCTCTGTCTTCTGCGGGGAAAACGGGTGTAAAACGCTGATTTGGAGTCTGGCTCTGCAGCCCTGGCAAGGGTTCCCCCGGCTCGGCGGGGATCCCTGTGAGCACTGGAAAAGGGGAGCAGAAGCTGCGAGGACCCAGAGGTCCTCATCATCGAGGGCATCTGCGTCGCCTCGGCCGCTGGCTGGGGTAGCAGGCGGTGCGGAGGGGAGCTTTTTTCATTTATTTGAGCTGCCTGGCAGCGGGGGAAGCATTCCCCACGGGTGACAGTCCCTGGGGTGAGCCAAATTTGCTGGCGGCGCTCCCGCAGTCAGTCCCTCGCGCCCCGGCCGGTGGGGAGGTGACCTTTGTTTTATTTATAATCGCCGCTGGGTAATTCCCCAGGTAGCAGATGAGCAGCAGCCCTCTCCTGAAGCGCGGTGCCTCGGCTCGCTATAAATAGATTAAACCTTAATCCTAAAAAGATAAAGCAGGGCTGCTACTCGGGCAGATTAAGTGATGCTGGGGGGGAATTTTCCAGCCCGTGGAGTGGGAGGAGGGAGGTGGCAGTCCCGCTTCGTGGCAGTCCCGCTGCCGGCTTGTCCCACGAAGCCTTTATTCCTCACCCTCTGCATTTTGTTGGTTTAAGTGTAATTAGGATCCTTGGCGCTCTGAGATGTGGGATGCTGGGGCTGCCCCATCCCTGGAGGGGTTCAAGGCCAGGCTGGATGGGGCTTGGAGCAACCTGCTCTGGTGGGAGGTGTCCCTGCCCAGGGCAGGGGGTTGGAACTCGATGATCTTTAAGGTCCCTTCCCACCCAAATCATTCTGTGATTCTGTGGTACACCCCAGCAGGGCTCAGGTACGCGGGGGTGGGACGTTCCCGGAGGCGTGGGGGCACACGGCTCCGCAGCCATGTGCAGTGATGCTGGTGGACGGTGGATATTTTGACCTGGAAAGACATGAAAGGATGTGTCTCCCCAGCAGATAAAAGTCTGCCTTGTGTCTGCCACAGGCTGCAGCTGCCTCTAAGTGCTGTTACGCAACGTGAGGTTTCCTTTTGTGTGGAATTTGACTTTAACAACCTTATAATTTAGCAGAGTGATGATTATTATTTTTTTTTCCCTGTGCCTTTTTTCCCGAGCTGTCATCATCCTGGGAGGGCTGCGCTGACTTTAAGGACAGACTCAAGTTAATCGCGGGTCGGCCCCTTCGTTAGGCACCGCGCGGTGTTCTGCTGGGGCTGAGGATGAGGAATGAAACAATTAAGTCAGCTGGCATAGGCAGGAATTAAAATAACGACAAACACAGCTTGGGTAGCCAGGTGATGGTCTACGTCCTCCTCTGTTTTCAGCAAGTGCACAAATTAAACAGCACCTTGTGCAACAGCGAGGTCCCTTTGTGCCGCTAATGAGAAGGTGGTGTCATTTACGCAGCCAGATGATTGCCTGCACCTCGTGTTTTGAGAATGATTTCAGGCAGAAAATGATTTTCTTCCGTTGTCCACATCAATACGGACAGGAGAGAGGTTTGGGGAAGGCAAAGAAGAATTTTTAATTGGATGCTGAGACTCAAAACGTGCCTTCAGTGGGAGATCTGAAGAGCACCTTGGCCCCGTGCTCCCGCGCAGGGGATGCTCGATGCTCCTGCATCCCCCTCATGACCGGAACGAGGGGCTGAGGTCGTTGGAGCTGGTCTCTTGTGGGGTGGAAAGGATGAGCAGAGGAGGAGGGAGGCATCTTCTGAGGAAGCTTGGGTGTCTGTCCATCTGCGGCGGCTTCCTGAAGAAGAAAGTTGGACTAAGGGCACAAGCTCTGCTGGGGATGGTGCGGGGAAAGTAACGTGGCTCGTGGGCGGGAATCGTGGGGAATGTGCTGATGTTTTCCATGAGCGGGGTGCAATTACCAGGCAGAGTCTCACATCTGATGCCTCTTCCCTTCAACGCGCAGGCAGTGAAGCCCTTGTTTTGGATGCGATTGCCGTGCTGCTGGAGAGAGCCGCTTCGGAACAGCCTGTTCTGAAACACGACAAACCTACTCGTCGTGTTTTCTGTGGAGAATCAGCCCGCTCCAGGAGGAAGTTAGTGTACCTTAAACTCCCCTGGAGCCACCCGCCGCCTCTTCTTGGAGGATGAGGCAAAAAATCCTGCTCCGTCTGTGCCTTGTCCCCTTCTCTGGGAGCTGAAAGCAGGGTCCCTCGCTGGGGATCCCAGATAGGTGGGACCTTGAGGGTCAGCCCAAACCGCTCGTTGCACTGGGTGTCCTCGGGGCTGGTCTTACTGCTGCTGAGCATCCTTTCCTGGAGCTGGGTGGACACATCCAGAATGTCCCTGCTCCGGTGAGCGAAGGGCTGGGAATGTCAGCACTGAGCTGGGAGCGGGACTTGGGGGTTTCCATCGCACCCCAGCAAGGTCCTGTCTCTGCCCCAGTGCTGTGGGGGAGGAAACTGGGGCCGGGAGCCCGGTGCGGTGGGACGGAGCTGCTCGGATAATTGGCATTAATGAGGTGGGGGGGGAATACTGACCCAACCCAACCTCTGCTCCCGAGGCACGGGGGAGACGGGGTTCAGCTCAAGGAGCTAGAGGAGGGGTTTTCCCACGTGTTGAGGTTCTTTTCCCTTCTGCAGCTTGCATAGAGGGGCTGGAAAAAGTCTCCTGGCAGCTTGGGTTAAGAGCATTTCACTTTCCAGTGTTTGTTTCTGGTCTGAGAAATGTGAAGCATGTGCCCCAGCCCGCAGGAAGGCCACTTTATAAATGTTAGAAGTAAATAATAGAGATTAATAGCAATAACAGTCTCGGTATCGTGTTGCATGCATAGGCCTTGAGTAAATCTGAAGGTTATCAAATAAATAATAATGATAATCTTGTGTATTTTTACTCTTCTGGCTTTAAAAGCCGGTTTTAAAAAGGTTTTCTAAAGCAGGCTTTACCCCGCAGATGCAGTCAAGAGGCTGTATCCTCCCCGAGGCCGCCGGGGATTATTTGGAGAGCGTGGGGCCGAGTAATTCCTTCGAAGGCTCTCACTTTCTGTGCCGAGGAGCAGCTCGGAGAAGGAGCAGAGACGGGAGCAGAGGAGGTGGCTGGTGCTCCCTGGAATACCCGGGGATGTGACCAGTGATTTAATGCACGGCCGAGGTTTTCGGCGGCTGCAGAGCCTGGAGAGGTTCTGACGTGAGTTTGCAGCATCTGTTGGCAAAACCAACTTTGCACCTCAGCGATGCCCATCGGGGACTAATCCTGCTCCTGCTCCTGGCTAAAAAATCAATTTTCTGTTGTGATTCTCTTTGGGCCCACGAAAGGCTTTCAGCATCGGCTGGGAAAAGGGAGGGTGATGTTGCCTGAGTTATTGGAAGGGGCTTGTGCTTTGTTTTTTGGTCTTTCCAGGCACCCAGTGACTCCTGCCACAGCCCGTGATGGCTGAGGATTGCTGCCCATCCACAACAGTGGTGCCTTATTTTCACCTGTGGTCAGCCTGGAGTCACAGCCAAGCTGCAGTGACATGTTTGCCTGCGGAATTAGCTCCACCTCCGCATTTAGAGTGATTTATACAATTAGAATCATAGAATCATAGAATCATAGAATGGCTAGAGTTGGAAAGGACCTTAAAGATCATCTAGTTCCAACCCCCCTGCCATGGGCAGGGACACCTCTCACTAGAGCAGGTTGCTTAAAGCCCCATCCAGCCTGGCCTTGAACACTTCCAGGGATGGGGCATCCACAACTTCCCTGGGCAACCTGTTCCAGTGCCTCACCACCCTCACTGTAAAGAATTTCTTCCTTATATCTAATCTAAATCTCTTCTCTTCCAATTTAAAACCATTGCCCCTTGTCCTGTCACCACTCTTCCTGACAAAGAGTCCCTCTTCAGCTCTTCTGTAGGCTCCCTTCAGGTATTGATAGGCTGTTATAAGGTCTCCCCGGAGCCTTCTTTTCTCCAGGCTGAACAACCCCAGCTCTCTCAGTCTGTCTTCATAGGAGAGGTGCTCCATCCCTCTGATCATCCTCGTGGCCCTCCGCTGGACCCGTTCCAACAGGTCCATGTCCTTTCTGTGTTGAGGACACCAAAGCTGGACACAGTACTCCAGGAGGGGTCTCACGAGCGCAGAGTAGAGGGGCAGAATCACCTCGCGAGACCTGCTGGCCACACTTCTCCTGATGCAGCCCAGGACACGGTTGGCTCTCTGGGCTGCCAGTGCACACTGCCTGCTCATGTTGAGCTTCTCATCCATAAGCACTCCCAAGTCCTTCTCCTCGGGGCTGCTCTCCAGCCATTCTCCACCCAACTTGTATTTGTGCCTGGGGTTGCCACGTCCCAGGTGCAGGACCCTGCACTTGGCTTGGTTGAACTTCATGCAATTTGCACGAGCCCACCTCTCCAGCCTGTCTAGGTCCCTCTGGATGGCATCCCTTCCCTCCAGCGTGTCAACTGCGCCACCGAGCTTGGTGTCATCAGCAAACTTGCTGAGGGTGCACTCTATCCCACTGTCCATGTCACCGACAAAGATGTTAAACAGTACTGGTCCCAGTACCGACCCCTGCGGAACACCACTCGTTACTGGCCGCCACCTGGACATTGAGCCATTGATTGTAACCCTTTGGATGCGGCCATCCAGCCAGTTCCTTATCCACCGAGTGGTCCATCCATCGAATCCATGAGTTTCCAATTTTGAGACCAGGATGTCGTGCGGGACAGTGTCAAATGCTTTGCATAAGTCCAGGTAAATGACGTCAGTCGCTCTGCCCTTGTCTACCAAGTCTGTGGCAGTATTGTAAAAGGCCACCAAATTTGTCAGGCATGATTTGCCCTTGGTGAAGCCATGTTGGCTGTTTCCAATCACTTCTTTATTCTCCATGTGCCTTAGCAAGGATTTCAGGAGGATCTGCTCCATGATCTTGCCAGGCACAGAGGTGAGACTGACCGGCCTGTAGTTTCCCGGGTCTTCTTTGTTTCCTTTTTTGAATATTGGAGTTATGTTCCCTTTTTTCCAGTCAGTGGGAACTTCACCAGACTGCCAATTAGCGTTGGTGTGTCACTCGAGAAGGAAAACAATATTCCCGATCCAGAGCGAGGGGCTCTTCCGGATCCAGCAGGAGAAACCCTGAAAATAGCAGCAGTGTTAGAAGGTCTGAGGACAGGGGATGTGGCTGCAGCTTTGGGGACAGGGGATGTGGCTGCCCTGGGAGCATGCAGGGTACCAGTGTGGCTGGGGGGCTGGGGGGGCACAGCATCCCATCCTGTGGATGCTGTGCAGGTGGGATGGCAGGATGCCCTGGGACTGGGGTGATGCTGGCCACGTAGTTTATGGGCTTTGCCCCATATCCCACATACTGGTGACACTGGGGAGCGCTGCTGTCCCCAGGGTAAAGGTGTGACGTTAGCAAATGGGATGGGTGGCAGCTAAAAAACATTATCCCGGTTGGAGAACACAGACTAATGCCGTGTGTCTAAGAGGATGTGGATGGGTCATCCCAGCTTGTTACTAAAAATGCCCTTTACAGGGAGCAAACAGCGAGAGAAGAAAGATTGATGTGTTTTTACCTCCTCCCGGTGATCCTCTTTGGGCCACTGAGCCCGTGCCTCTGCCAGGCTCCCGAGGGATAAAGGCTCAGCCCTGGGGTCGGGTGTTTGCTTGTGGAGGGGCTTTGCACAAGCTCAGGATGGCAGGAATAACATGCAGGGCTCGGAGCCCATCGCAGTGGGTGGCCCGGGTACCCGTCGCGAGGTGAGGTGGGAGCAGGATGATTTCTGGTCACTCAAGCTTTTTGCGGCAGCTAAAAAATGACTATTGACTGTTTCCCCAGGAGGGTGGGAAAATACCCTGCATTAACCAGGTGGAGCCTGTGGCCTTGCAGCAAAGGCACCTTCTGTACCCATTTGGAAGCGACAGACTGCTGGGAGGAAAGGGGTTTAAATTTTAATTACACCTGGCACGGGCGCAGGTTGAAGTTTGGGGCTTTTAATAGAGCTTTTTTTTGATGATGGTTTTAGTGCAGAGCCACCGGAGAGAGGTGGATTTGCTGACTTGTGCGATGCAATGCAGCCCTGAAGGTTTCAACTCTGTCACTGAGAGCAAAGCGCTTTCCTGGCAGTTCTCCCACCTGGGAGCTGGGTTTTGGTTTGGTTTTTTTTTTTTTTTTTTTGTTAAAATCTTGCTGTGGGTGGGAAAAAACAACCCCAGATCTTCCCAGGGCCGGGCACGGCTGCTCAGGGTCGGTGTTTCTCAGAAATACCTGCCAGGCTCTCGAGGGCTCTGGGAAAGGTCAGCCTGAGCCCATGGGGCTTTACCTGGTAGCCACTGCAATGGAAACCCCGGGGGGTGAATCCTCGTGGGGTTTGCAGGGCTGTGCCTTGACCCAGGTGTGAGGGATGGCTGAAAGTCTTCAAAGTAGCTGGCTTTTTGGAAGAAAACTCCAGGGCTGCTGCTCTGCCTGTTAAATGCCGTGAGCTGTGCCCATCCTGGGGCATCCCTGCTGCCAGGAGAGCCGTGGGGTGATGGTGCCCACCTGTGTCAGAGCTTGTGGGGCAGGATACGCCTGGTGGGGCTCAGGTACTCCGTGCCCTAATGAGCCTCCTATGGGAAATTCCCATCACGGAATCACGGAAGAGAAGGCTGAGGGGAGACCTTATCTATGTTTACAAGTACCTAAAGGGTGGGTTGAAGGATGATGGAGCCGGACTCTTTTCAGTGGATCCCAGCGATAGGACGAGGGGCAACGGGCACAAGCTGGAACATGGGAAGTTCCACTTAAATATGAGGAGAAATTTCTTTCCGGTGAGGGTGCCAGAGCCCTGGAACAGGCTGCCCAGGGAGGTCGTGGAGTCCCCTTCTCTGGAGATCTTCAAGACCCGTCTGGATGCAGCCCTGAGTGATGTGCTCTGGGCAACCCTGCTTCAGCAGGGGGGTTGGACTGGATGATCTCTAGAGGTCCCTTCCTCTGCCTGGAGTTTCCCAGTCGCCCCCTTCGCTCTCCCCGCTCTCGGGATCCGTAGCATAAGGTGCTGGGTGCTCTGGGTGGCCACCCAAAAGCCGTGCCAGCGCTGGGGGATGCCCAGGGGCTGTATTTCCTGTTTCTAACTGGTGTTTGAGCCCCAAACACATGTGGCTTTGGCTGCTGGTGATGGGCTGGGCTCTCCCTGGTGTCACCGTGGAGCTGGCACTGTCACCTCCAGCTCCTCTGCCGCAGATCTGCATCTCGCAGGAGCAGCAAAGCCACATCCACCCAGCCAGGACAGACACACCAGGGTGCTCCTGCCCTCGTCTTCCCATGAAAGGGGGTGCTGTCTGCACCGGCATCACCCTGCAAATAAACTTTTCTCACTCCCTGGAGCACGATGCATCCGGCAGCCTTTTATTTCTCCTGCAGAGGAGGTGAATTTGTGCCTGGACAAGGTGTTTCCTGGAATTGCCGTGGAGTTTTGCTGTTGTACCGTTGAATTTTGAGCTGGGGAGGTGAGAGGTGGTTGCTGCTCCGGCGGCGGCGGTGGCGGGGCTTCGTCTCCTTCCCGCGGGCGCCCAGCTGCCTTTGAACGTGCTGGGGAAATTCTGCGCCTCTGAATTGATCTCGTTTCCTTGTACAGGATCCAGATGGCACGGGGCTCCCTGTCCTCTCGTAGTAAACACAGCAGGCAGCCTGCCGGCGCTGGAAAAGCTCTGGCCGGGCGTTCGGTTCTCCTCGGCCGCAGTCTTTGGCGCATCGGTCCCCGTCTCCTTCGCCTCTCGCCTCTTTGGGGGCTGCAGTGGTGACCCTGAGGCCGGGCTGCTCTGAGCAGCCGGGGTCCTGGCACCCACTGACCGGGGACTGTCACTTGGCGTGGTGTTTTTGGTGCTGCTGGCAGAAGGATTTGCGGCACGGGTGAGGTTTTTCTGGGAGCCAAGGGGAGCAGGGCGCAGGCAGCACCCAGCGCTGTCGTCTTTGGCCACGGGTCTTGTTTTTGAGCGTGAAATTAGGAATTTAGAGAGAAACTTGCAGCCTCGGGGAGGGTTTGGCAGGTCTCCGGCAGAGCTGGGGTCTGGTCCCCATTGTCCTGAGCCCCTCTTTGTCCCTTTTCCCCAGTTTCCTGCTGGCTGTCCACACACGCTGCTGGGACACTGTCACCTTTAGCGTCACCCAACCAAGCAGAGGTGATGGGCAGGCTGTGGATGAGCTCTCCCGAGCATCCCCCATGGCTGGCGGGGAGGCAGAGCCAGGAGTCTGCAGCTCCTGGTTCAGTGGAGGCCAGGAGTGATGGGGAGAGCTGCCTCCCCAAGGAGGATGTGGCTACCGGCACCTGGGACCAGTGGCCCCGTGTCACCAGCCCTGGGAACGGCAGCATTTTGCTGCCCTCTAGTGAGGTCTGGCAGCCGGGTTCCCTTTGGGGTCCCCGTGGCACCGACACCTCCCTTTGGGCCCCCTTCAGTAGGGGCACAGCCTTTGGGGCCCCCAGGGCAGGGGGATGGTGGCACCTCGTGGTGCTTTGTCCCTGGGTGGCTGCTCCGTGTCCCGCTGCAGGACAAATAACCAGCTTAAAACTAATTGACCCCCAAAGCACCCCTTCCCATGGCCTCGTGGGACCCCCACTTTGTCTCCCCACCGTGTCCTGGGCTGCAGGGTGCTGTCACTGCGGTGTCATCTCCGGCCACCCCTTTCCCTTGGGACGTGCTCTTTGCTGAGCGGCGAGGAGACATTTCCCTTGACTTCTGCCCGGGCAGCTGTTGCTGCGTGTAAATAATACAAATTAATTAAAAGGAAAATCAAAACTAGGCACATTTATAATTAGATAATCCACAAGCCCCTGGTATAATTAATTATGTTAATAGGGCCGCCTGCACGGTGAAGGCTTGCAGGGGGTCGGTGATGAGGCGCAGCAGGTTGTGGCGTGGGGTGGGGAGCGGAGGGGATGTGGGGTCCAGCCCTGCCTCGGCTGGGCGTGCTGAGCCCCGCTCCCCTGCAGCGTGGATGTGGCCGGGACCCCCATCCTTGCCGTGGGGCCGGTGTCCTTAGCCCATAGCGTGGCTGTGCAGACACAGCCCTGATGGTGTCTGTGCAGGGATGCTCATCCCCAGCCCAACGGGTCTCAGCTGAGGGAGGTTTCCCATCCCCGAGGTGTTTTGTCTCCTTGCTCGTGGTTCCCCAAGCCCAGGCTCAGCCTGTACCCCTTCCAGCTGGGTCACTGGGCTCCACACCAGCTCTCCTGCATGCACTGGGAGTGGGACTCCCCCAGCACCAACCTCCTGCCCATCATCATGGCTGACGTTTGCAGCCAGTCCTGGGGCTCCTGGAGCACTTCAGGGGCTCCTGCAGAGCATCCCTGTCCCTGGGGGCTTCAGAGCATCCCTGCCTTGGGGTGCAGAGCATCCCTGTCCCTGGGGGTTTCCAAGCATCCCTGCGCTGGGGTGCAGAGCATCCCTATCCCTGGGGTTTAAGACCATCCCTGCCCCTGGGGGGCACAGAGCATCCCTGTCCCAGGGTTCAGAGCATCCCTGCCCTGGGACACAGAGACAGCCGCCGGGCAGGGAGCCAGCCCAGGGCTCAGGCAGCAGCAGGGCCATGACAGTCAGGCTGAGGCCGTGGGGTCCAGGCAGAGCTGGCTGTTGTGGGCAGCTCTGTCCTGGGAGGAGGATTTCCCTGGCAGCAGAGGGCAGCAGCAGGCTTGGCACAGCGGTGCCCGCTGCATGCAGCTGCAGCGGTGCCATGCAGGCTGCGCCTGCCCGGGGTGCAGAGCCAGCACCCTGCGGTGCGATGGCTTTCAGGTGCTGAGGGACATGGGACAAGCACGCTGAGATGTGCCGGGTTTCGCGTTTCCAAAGCCCAGCGTTGGAAGTGATGCAGGTGGGATTTGTGGCAGGTGAATAATTTGTGGCAGGTGTGAGCTAAGCTCAGCGAGCGCAGCACTTGAGGAGCGTGTCGGCAGAAACACGAGGGTTAGAGCTTCCCTCTGCCCTCCCCTTGGGGGTCTCATCCCTCTCCTTTCTGCTCAGGGAGAGGTGGGCGCACAGCGGGATGTGCAGGCGGGCTGTGTCACCTCTGATGCCGTGTGTCAGCTACGTCTGTACATGTGCACAGGGGCCGTCCACGTGTCTGTGTGCCGAGATGGGGTTTGCAGCCCCTAACCACGAGGGAGGGTCTGTTGCATCCCCAGGGAGTCCCCAGCAAAGGGCCACGTGGCTCTGGCTGGCAGGTGACACTAGGGATGCCACCAGCGCCTCCAACACGCTCCCTCGCTGCCCTTCCCTTTCTTTTCTCCTGTTTTTCCCCCTTTTCCACCCATGTAGGCAGCAGCTCTGGCATCAGGGACAGGGATGGGGACACCCCCTGCCCTGCTCCTGGTGCTCTGCTGCCTGTGCCAGCTGGGAGAGGACCTGGCACAGCTTTTCCTCCTGTTTGATGGTCTTTTATCCTCCGGGCCTCTGGGGACCGCGGGGCTGAGGACATCAGATATGTGTGGGCAGTGAAAGCTGAGAGGGAAAGCTGTTTCCCCCCCGAGAGCGGCTGGGAAGGTCCTGTCCTTCCCGGGGAGGAAAATACACTCTGCTGCGGGGTGCAGGTGGCTGTCACCGTCCCTGTCACCCGTGGGGCTGCTGGCAGGGCTGGGGGACGGAGGTGGCATTTGTGGCAGATGTGTAGGATGACGCCGTCCGTGCGGGAAGGATGAAAGAGCTCGTATGGGAATGGGATGCACCGAAGGGTTTAATGAGGCAGGGCTGGGTCTGAGGGGAAGATGGAGCTTATTAAGGGGCAGATGAACGGAGGCTCCTTCCCCAAGTGCCACAAATCCGGGAGTTAAACGGCCGCTGTCAGTCAAGATTAGGGCTGACACTTAGAGCCTGACAGGGGAGAAGATGTTGTTAGGAAACCGTGCAGGGCTCAGGGCGTGCGAGTGAGTGAGTTTGTCTTTCGCAGTGATACAGATCCATCACCACCTGGGAAGCGCCTGTTTGTTAATCGCAGCGCCGGGCTCCGGCTCTTCCCCGGCGCTGGGCTGCTGGGGCAGGGGGAGGCGCGCACGGCCCTGCGCCGAACCAGGCTCTGTGCTGCAGGGGCTGCGGGACACAGGGAGGCACGTACGGGCATGCACAGCGCGTGTACACACCTGTATGGACATACACAAGCTGTGTACACACCTGTATGGGCATGCACAGCGCGTGTACACACGTGTATGGACATACACAGTGTGTGTTCACACCTGCATGAGCATGCATGCCACGTCTACACATCTGTATGGGCATGCACAGCATGTGTACACATCTGTACCGGCATGCACAAGCTGTGTACATGTCTGCACAGGCATGCATGCCACGTGTACACACATGTGCGGGCATGCATGGTGTGTGTATACATGTGTGGGCATGCACAGCGCATGTACACACCTGTACATGTATGCATACCCTGTGTACACACCTGTATGAGCATGCACAACATGGGTACACACCTGTACAGGCATGCACAGCACATGTACAAACACATACAGGCATGTACAACATGCATACACACCTGTATGAGCATGCACAACATGGGTACACACCTGTACAGGCATGCACAGCACATGTACAAACACATACAGGCACGTACAACATGTACACACCTGTATGAGCATGCACAGCACATGTACACACACATACAGGCGTGTACAACATGTGTACACACCTGTATGAGCACGCACAACGCATGTACACACATGTACAGGCATGTACAACATGTGTACACAGCTGTACAGACATGCCCTCTTCCTGGGGCAGCCCTGGCTGCACCGTCCCTTTGCCCATCCGCTCCCTGAAGCTCATTTTGTTCCTGGGGGTGACCTGGCTGGAGCATCCCCGACCCGAGCGAGGCTCTTCCGAGTCTGGAAGGGCCCCCAATAAGTGGGGGCGTCGGGGAGCACAGCGGGGCATCGGCTCGGGGGGTGGGCGGCCGCTTCTGCCCCCGTATCTGCTTTCTCTGCGCTTCAAACAATCCTCAGGTATTCCGAGAGCTGGGAGCAGGGAAAGCCCTGGGGACACTTTGAATTAAAGGGTAATTGTTCCATATTTTCCAACTGACTTTAAATAAAATAATAAAAATAACCCCCAACAAACCTCGCCTTTTGCGCCAGCCTGCCAGGAGATTTCAGCACGGGGACTTTATAGTCCAAAACACCATAAAACGGAGCCTAAATTACCTACCTCTCACTTGAAACAATTACAGTTTTTATCTATGGATATTAAAGGAGATGATTGTTCAGTGTAGTTAAAAAATCTTTTCCTTTTTTTTTTTTTTTTTTTTTATAATTTAATCTTTACGGAGCCGGGGAGAGCAGGTGAGCGGCTGCTCTGCCAGCCGAGGCTCCCGAGCTGGGGAGGGTTTTGGAGAGGTTTTGGGGAGTTTTTGGGGGTGCACGGCTGCGGTAACGAGCAGAGAGGCACCGAGAGGCTCCGGCAATGGACGTTCCCAGGGCTGCGAGGGCGTCGCTGTCACCCACTGTGGGGGCTGTGCTGGTGGGCTCCAGCTCCCCCTGCCTTGGAGAAGGCTCCTTGCCACTGGGCATCGCTGGGGGAAGGTGCTCGGGGCTCGGAGCAGGGTTTGGGCTGGTGGCCGTTGAGCTGTGTTGCCACACGTGAGCGTGGCCACGGCCAGCTGTGCTGGTAGCTCCTCCGGGCAGCCCTGAGGTTCTAGGTACAGAGTGTGAGAGCGTGGCCAGCAGGTGGAGGAAGGTCATCCTCCCCCTCTGCTCTGCCCTGGGGAGGTCCCATCTGGAGCACTGGGACCAGTTCTGGGCTCCCCAGTTCAAGAAGGACAGGGAACTGGTGGAGGGGGTACAACAGAGGGCTACAAAGATGATGAGGGGCCTGGAGCATCTCCCTTATGAGGAGAGGCTGAGGGACTTGGGTCTTTTTAGTTTGGAGAAGAGAAGACTGAGGGGGGATCTGATCAACACCTATAAATACTGAAAGGGTGGGTGTCAGGAGGATGGGGACGGTCTATTTTCAGTGGTGCCCAGTGACAGGACAAGAGGAAACGGGCACAAACTTCAACATAGGAAATTCCACCTAAACACGAGGAGGAACTTCTTTACTTTGAGGGTGGCAGAGCCCTGGAAGAGGCTGCCCAGAGAGGTGGTGGAGTCTCCATCTCTGGAGACATTCAAAACCCGCCTGGACATGTTCCTGTGTGACCTGCTCTGGGTGGACCTGCTTTGGCTGGAGGTTGGACTGGAAGATCTCCAGAGGTCCCTTCCAGCCCCATATCACTCTGTGATTCTGGGGAGCATCCTTCCACTGACTCTGGATTTAGGGGCACTTGCTCTTCTAGACCCTCCCAGCTCCCCTCGTCACTCTCAGAAGGAGCCTGGTGTGGCCACTCCGGCTTTGTCCCTGCCGAGGCCACCCCAGCCCCGCGGTACCGGTCCCCGTGCCCAGGCACCGCTGCCCGGCTGCCGCCGCTCTAATCCCAGGTAATTGGATTTACAGGGAGCGCTGTATCCAATTACAGAATCCTAATTAACGGACCGAAGTTACAAGTGCGATGTGTCTTGCTTTCAGCAATTATGATTAATTTTGCCAGAATACACACGCAGACGTTGATTACAGGATCCGCGGGCAAACAGGAGCTGAATGCTGATAATTGAGCCGTCGGCGAGGAGGCACATCCTGGGCTCGTGGGGGTGATGGCCACAGCCCCAGGAGCGGAGGGTCTCGCTGCCACCAGGCCAAGGACCATGGAGCAGAGCTGGGTCCCCACCAGCTCCTCCCCGGGGCGAGAAGACGTTCCCGCTGGCTTTGGGAAGAGATGCGGGGACGTGAGGCATCACCGGTGCCCTGGCCGTGGGGACGTTGTGGCTTCTCCATCCATGGAGGACCAACGTGAAGGGCTGGAATTCCCAGAAATGCATCTCGGGATGTTCTCACGCATTGATGCACCAGACGTGGGGACCGGCAGCAGCATCCCTGTGCAGTGCATCCCCTCACTGCACCAGTACAAGCCCCTCGCTGGGGTTTCCCATCACCAGAGCCGCTCTGCGGTTGTTTATTGCTTTGCTGGGCTCGAGCGGCTCTGTCTCCGCTCGGGCTGAGCTGTGCCAGCGGCCAGGGAGGGCTCGGGGACCACCGTCCACGTGTTGCCTTGTGCCATGACAAGCGTTTGGCCGGGAAGCTCCGCTGCTGCTGCAGAGCCAGGTGTCTGCCCTGCGGCACGGAGGGGTTGCATCGCATTTTCTCTCTTTTGAAAATAAAAGATCAAACCCACCTAATGCCCCAAAGTTACAATTGCTTGAGAAATCTGCCTTCATCCAGCGGTCCCCTGGGCTTCGCCCGCCCACGAGAACTCCCTACAGCATCCGGCATCGTGCCCGTCCTGTGCCAAGGGGCAGCCGGGGCTGTGGGTTTTCCAGCCCGGCATCATCCCGGTGTCTCCGGCACACGCGGCTGCCCCGGCTGGGAGAGCACTTCCCCGTGCTGCGCCGTGCCTTATCGCTCCGTTTGCTGCTCGTTATTATCTTGTTCCCAGGAAGCCGCGAGTCCCTGGCTCGGGACATTAATCCAGCACAAGCCAGAGGCTTATCCAAATAGGGAATCTTCCTTGGTGATTTTTAAACAAAACTTGATAAATCCTTCGTAAAAGAAAAAGGGCTTTCATCTCCAAAGGGCCCATCTCGGAGCTGATGAGTGATAAACGCTCTGGCACTGCACATCTTCATTTGCTGCACGTTTTCTCCCCGGGAGCCCGGGCTGCACACATTCACTCTCTGCTCTCCCTCTTCTTCTCGCTGTGTTTTTTCCCTGCTATCGCAGCTCGGTGGAGAGATCCCAGCCTGGGATGCCGTGCCCCAGGCTGGCGGTGTCCCTCGTGGGCTGGCTTTTTGGTGTTTGGCCTCTGCCAGGTCTGACTTGGGGACTCGGGTGGCCCCGGTGCCACGCTGATGAGCAGGAGGGACCTTTCCTCCACCTGTACCCAGGAAAACCCTTTGGTTGTCCCTTCCCGGGAGCATCCCCGTGGCTCTCTGCCTCCTGCCAGCGTGGCAAGTGGGGACATCTGTCTGTGTCCCCACCAACTGTCCTTGCCCAGCCCCAGCCCTCCGTCCCCCCGACCTCTGCTTGGCCCTAAGGCTGCTCTGCGGTGCCCGGATTCGGGGGCGGCTGGGACGGGGTGGTGGTTCCCAGTGTGGTGGTGGGCAACAGCCCAGGCATTTCTTGGCCATCGTGGTGGCCAAGGGCAGGGGGACTCGGACCGCCCTTCACTGCCCCACAGCCACTTTCCCCCGATGGTCAGCTCCTGTGGGGAAGCTCCAAGTGGAACCTCAACCAGCGCTCGGAGCCACATCTCCGGCCGCTCCATCTCCTTTTGTTCCCAGCCCTCACTCCCTTCTTCCCCTCCATCCTCTTCCTCTCCTCCCTCCAAGTCCCCCAGCTCCTTCCACGCTCATGTGGGGCTTTGATCTCCTCCGGAAAGCCCCTTCCTCACGCCGAACCGACTGCGACGCCTCGGCGGAGACTTATTAAAATAGATGAAGAGCTCCCTTTGATCGCCACGGCGCTCCGAAGACCTTTCCTCGCTGCAGGGCTTCAAGCGAAGCCGTCAGCCTTTCATCCCAGCGCCGGGCGAGGAGCTCGCCAGGCTGGAGACCAGGGGCTGCCGCTCGCCTTCCAGGGAAAGGCTGGGGGATCCCGGCCCTTGGCGAACCCGGCGTGGATGGAACGGGGCTGCGGTGCGTCCCCGGCAGCTCAACACCCGCCGCAGAGGGATATCGGGGTGCCCGGCAAGGACACGGGCATATGGAGACGCGGCAGGGAGGAGCGTTGCTGAAACGCTGGGGAAAAGAGAAAAGGGAAATGAGAAGGTGAAGATAAAAACAATCCCGGGGAAAAAAAGAGAAAGGGTTAGAAAGCAAAAGAGAAGCAGCAAGGGTAGCTGCCCCCCTGGGCAAAGCAAGAGCTTGTTAGACCTTTATAACGACGTGTCTGAATTTGATAAAATATGAATAATTAATCCTCTCTCCCCCCCCCCCATGGATTAGGATCTCTCTGCGCTCGCTGTGCCATGTGGTTCTGCGGGCGCTGAGCTGCTGCTGCGCCGGGCTGATAAATGGGGGAGCCCCCACCCGGTGTGGGGATGTGGGGATGCAGGGATGCAGGGATCTGGGATGCGGAGATGTGGGATGTAGGGATGCAGGGATGTGGGGATATAGGGATGCAGGCTGTGGGGACGCAAGGATGCGGGGATGCAGTGATGTGGAATGCAGGAATGTGGGATATGGGGATGCAGGGATATGGGATGCATGGATGTTCTGGGGGGGTCCCCCAGGGGAAACAGCCCCACTTAGGAGCCTGCCTTCCCCCACACGCCAGGGGGGGAAGCAGAGGTGACAGCCAGAGCAGCCTGCAGGGACCCAGGGGGACACTGTGGGCCAGACATGGCTCCTGCCCTTTCTGACTCCAGCTCATCCAGCTCCATCCCCACAGGAGCCAGCACAGTCCGCAGGGAGCTGGGGATGCCAGCGCTCCCTGGGCAAATATTTGCCCAGACTGCTAAAATGAGGCGAATCCTGCTAATTACAGCTAATTAACTGCCAGGCGGGCAGCCGTTGCCCTGCGTGCCATGGCCCTGCCGTGGGCACGCTCAGGCTCAGAGCAAGCACGGGGCTGCTGCCATCCTGGCGGGGACCGTCCCCAAAAAGCAGCGCCCTGCACATTGCATCTGCCCTCTTGGGCGAACGGCAGCGCCGAGAATCATTCCGTGTCACCAAGGATGTCACCACGTCATCGAGGATGGCACCGTGCCACCGAGGGAGAGCCAGCAGCCAGCGAAAGCCCCGTCCCACCTCGGTGACGAGCCTCCACCATGAGCCACGTTGTCCCTCCATCCCACCACGGCCCCGGATGGCAGAGAGCGCGCTGAGCCCTTAATAAGACGTGATTCACACCACTGTGCTTAATTAGCAATTCAGTTAACGGTTTGTAATTCAGGCACGACCCTGATTGCATCCGAATGCTACTTTATTTCTTCTCTGCCGCTTGCATTCTGAGCACTAATTATGCCTCTTTGGATGCTAATTGCTTCCCGGCCCTCTGCCGCTGTCTTTCCCGAGCAACATTTATTTTTCATGGGTCCGTGTGTTTAAACTAATAAAAGCCGAGGGGGGCGGGAGGAGGGGGCTGTTGTCGGTCCAAGGCTTCGCCAAGATCAAACATAGGTGAGCTGGGACGCGCCACTGCTGCCGCCACCTTGGCTGCGTCACCAGCGGGGAGGAGGGAGCGTGGGAAAGAGCCGGGCTGCCCTCCTGCCTCCTCCTCCTCTTCCTCCTCCTTTTCCTCCTCTTCCTCCTCCAGGCCTGGCTCTACCCACCATCCTCCCCAGACTCATCTGCCTTCTCAGTGGGGTGGCCGAGCCGGGGGTGCTGCATTGCCACCAAGGCTGGCTGGTCCCCCCAGGCTTCCAGCGTGGATGGGAACCGCCGTGTGAAGGGTCAGGGTGGGCCAGGGGTGAACACGGACACGGAGGCACTGGTTCCCCAGCTGGCTCGGTCTGGGGGGGGGGCAGGAGGTGCCCGTGGAGGGCACAGGGATGAGCAGCTCCGGAGCCGAGACGTTGGCGAGGCTGCGGGGTCGTCCCTGCGGCGTGGGGACAGGGCCGGGTTGCAGGCAGATGGCAGGATGGCGTCCCCATCGCATGGCGACAGATTGGGGATGCAATTACAGCGGCGAGCCAAGGCAGCAGCTGGGAATCCTCAGTTTTGGCTACTGTGCTCAGGTGGTGACAGGGACGGGGCGGATGGGACAGTGCGGGGACCTCCACTGCCTGTGTGCCCCCAGGTGACCCTCCCCAGGGCTTACCCCTCCTGTCTCTCTGGCTCGTTAGAGGGGACAGGCTCTTAATGGGCCACCTGAGCACGCGTGAGAGCCCCCACTGCTTTGTGCCAGCTGGGAAAGGTCCCCCAAGACTTAAATACTCCTCAACTTCCACCTCTGCCCCAGGGGATCCTGTGGCAACCGGGTCCCTGCATGGGACCAGCAGCCCCAGGCTCTGGGGAGCAAGAAACCACAGAGCCAGGCACCCCCAGACCCTTTGCCCTGTTGCTACGGGGCTTTCCAGCAGCCCAGCTGGGAGCTGAGACCTCTAAATTCACTGCACATGTGCCGATCAAGGTTTCAAAGCCAGCTGACTGTGGAGCAAAGCTGTGGTGGGTTCACTGCTCTCTGCCGAGCTGCTCAGGAGCCCAATCCAGAGAAGAGGGGTCCCACCAGAGGGGCACAGACCCCCCAGGCTGGCAGCATCCCCGCAAAGTCCCAAAGCGAGGGGACCCAGCACCCAGCCCACGGCTCCCCGAGAGCCCACCTGCACCAGGGCAGCAGTGATGGGGGTGCCAGGATTAATTAGGAGGGTAATTGGTTCTCACTGCCCCGGCCACCTGAAGCACATCAGTTAGGGCTGGGGCAGTGGCAGCCAAGCCAGGGGACTGTGCCACCAGGGGACTATGCCATCCATGGAGCAGCAGGACCGGTGACAACCATGGCCAGAGTGGTGAGTCCAGACCATTTTGTGTCTCCGTGCCTCAGTTTCCCTGGTGTGTACCCAAATACTCAGGCTCCCCTGTGTGACCTGCATTGAGGAGGAGACACGAGCCTCCCGCTTGCCTGGTTTTTTTCATGCCCATCTTGTTACGGTGAATGGAACTGGCTCCCAAATTTGGGCTTTTTATCTCTCTGGGTGTTTTTTTCCTTGCCTCTGCTTTTCATCCGCATCCTGCTCAGCACTGCGCTGTCAGTGTCACCGACCAATGCAATTCTCCCATCCTTGCTGAGGTCCTGGGGCACGGGTGGGCACCCAGTGCCAGACCCAGTCCCCAAGGTCTTTGGTGGCACTGGGGGAGCTGGGGATGGAGCAGAGGCTGGGGACAGCTGGGACGGTGGTTTTGGGGACCTCGGTGGGGCCAGGCTGGTGGCAAATGTCACGATCGTGGGGCAGGGACACGTATGGCACATGTGTTGTGTGCACGCTGTCACCTGTGGGACCCAGACCCACCTTTGGGGCTCAGGGGTGCCAGTGAGGACCCATGGGTGCCACAGGGAGCTCTGCTGCAGGCGTCGGCTGTAGAACGGAGGAGCCAGGGAGCTCAGAGGCGGCTTTTATTGGCCTCCCTAATGACTGTATCACTAACAGGTATTTAATTAGCTCAGCCACTCTCGTTAATGGTATTGCGGAGCCGTGAGCTGTGGTTAAGGCGGGGGCAGGGGAACGGGCTTATTTTGGGGCCGTGCTGGGGCGTTTGAGGACTATGGACATGCAGGAGGGTTGTGGTGACCGGCCAAGGTGGTGCCACCCGGCATGACACCGTGATGGGCGACCCCAACATCCAACCACCCCCTCCTGCAAGCCCCTGGGTGCCCCCAGGATGAAGCCTGAAGGGACATATCTCTGTTTTCACACCTCTCCCGGGACAGCCCGGACCCGTGGTGGCACAGGAGGGTGAGGGTCACCAGCACCAGTGCTGGAGGAGCCGCTTGCCACGGGCCAAACCTGTTATTGTGAGCGTTTTGCCTGGTGTTTCATGAATATTTACCAGCGAGGGAGCCCGCAGAAGGGTCCCGCAGCACTGCCGAAAGCATGAATATTCATCTGCTCGGGGAGATGTGGGCAGAGACGGGCTGAGTGGCAGCTGTCAGTCTCCCAGCCCGGGTTGGGGACCGGGCACCTCACGGCATCCCTGCCAGGAAGGATGCTCTCAGCGTGGGGCTGGGGTCCTGGGGTGTCCTGCTAAGCCCCACCAGCACCGCTGTGTGCCGGACCCATGGCTGTGGGGTGCAGGAGATGGGCACTGACCTGCAGGCACTGGGATTTGGTGCTGGGCGCTGGGATTTGGGCTGGTTTGGAGCTGGGAACTGAGATTTTGGGCTGGTTTGGGTGCTGACACCCAGCTTCAAGCGCAGAGAGAGAGACTGCCAGGCATTGTGCCGAGGCTGGACGTGGCTTCCTGCAGCCGGTGGAGGGTTAAATCGCCGCTGGGATGGGAGATGCCGCCTCTTGATTAGTGTCTGCATTGCGGGACATTAATGCAAAGTGTTATTAAGCAGCTGTTTCCCAGGGCTGCCCGGCTGGGCTGGCGTCGGTGTGACCCGACGATGCCGGGTGCTCACTGACAGGATCAGGGCTGCTGGAAAAACCCCTGCCCAGCTCCTCCGGGACCGGTTTTGGGCTCATCCCACCATGGTTTGGTGTTGGGCTGCAGAAGAGCCCACGGACGTTGGCAGTGGGGCTGTGCCCACACCTGGGAGCCTCGCGCTCTGGCATATGTTGACGCAATCGTGTTTATTTATTTAAAATATTTGGCAGTCGGGGAGGGAGCAGAAGAATGTAAAATCGTATTTGCATTGGATTCCTGCTGGATGGCCCCGCCACCCCAGCAGCGACTCGCCAATTAAATATCCATCAGTAACAAGGAAAACAAACTCACGGATCCCTAACACTCCACATTAAAAGTTAATAATACAGCCAGCACCTGCAGCAAGAGAGGCAAATTAAGAGCAGCACTTGGAGTAACACAGTAAACGGAGGAGGGAGCAATTAACAACCATAAAAAGACGAAGAGAAACAATTAGGAGGAGGGGGGAGCGCAGGCATTTGTGCACGTGTGTCGTGGATGTGGCCGTGCTGCCGGCAGAGCCGTGCCCATGGATGCCCCGCGGTGGATGCTTTGTTTTGCCGCTGCCTTTCCCACCGTGCCGGGAGTTCCCGTGGTGCTTTGATGGGTCCCCATTTGCAGCCCCCAGCGCGGAGCCCTGCGGGATTTGGGGTAAATCCTGCCCCATCCTTCACCTTCCAGTCCCTAAAGGGGCTCCAGGAAAGATCGGGGGGGACTCTTGATCAGGGAGGGGGGACATAGGACAAGGGGAAAGGGTTTTAAACTGAAAAAGGGGAGATGTAGATGAGATCTCAGGAAGAAATTCTTTGCTGTGAGGGTGGTGAGAGCCTGGCCCAGGTTGCCCAGAGAAGCTGTGGCTGCCCCATCCCTGGAGGGGCTCAAGATCAGGTTGGAGGGGGCTTGGAGCAACCTGGTGTGGTGGGAGGTGTCCCTGCCCAGGGCAGGGGGTGGCACTGGGTGGGCTTTAAGGTCCCTTCCAACCCAAACCATTCTGTGATTCTATGACCTCGAGGTATCCATCCCATACCTGGCTGAGGTAACCCCCCCAGAGCCCGGAGGTGCCCCCAGCCCCAGCACACACAGGAGTGTCACCGGCAGCTCCGGCTAATCGCCACCGCTCCCCTCCCCTGCTTGCATCGATCCGATATATTAAGCTATTAAATTATTTTGCTGTTTCAGAGCTCGGTCAATAAACGCTGAAGCGATCGCAGGGAATGACCTTTCCTGTGGGATGCTCTTGGGCATGAAACCTGCATCACCATTGACCGACGCAGGCTTCAGACGCGGCTCCGGGACTTCTCCTCTCCCCCTCCTGCCTTTGGGATGTTTCCCCTGGAAAAGGAGGGGAGCCGAGGCTGGTTTTGCAGCCCTGGGTTGGCTTGTGGCCGCTTGTGGGATCAGGCAGATGGTCCCAGCCCCTGGGCAGGCACGGGAATGGTTGGAGCTGGTGGTGGGACAGGGTTGGGGACACTGCCCTGGGATGTGATGGGCTTTGTGATCCGGGAGCTGGTGGTGGCACCTGGGGAGTCACCGTCCCCCTGGGCACTGGGTTTTCTGCGCCTGAAAATCATACGTAAAGCTGGCAGAGAAAGAAAAGGGGGTTTATTTTTCTGCATTCACCTTAAAATGGGGGCAGGAGGAGGAGGAGGATCAGGAGGGGGAGCCTGGCCTTGTCTTTGCATTGTGACCATTGCACTGATTTTCCAGTGTCTTGCCCCATTTCAGAGCCTGGACCACTCCACGTCCCAGCGATGGGATGGGACCAGCTCCAGCCTGCCTGTGCGATTGGGGACACTGAGGCACAGCGCTGGGGAGGGCATTGCCCCCATTTTGGGGGCAATGTTGAGGTTTTAAGGGATCTGCTGTGGGTTTGGGGAGTTATGCCGGGGAATCGAGCCCACACTGCAGCCCATCACCATCGAGGGGTGGGGGGAGATGTTTGCTGGGGGGGTTTGTAAACCCGTGTTCAACCCGAGCAGGAAGAGAAGCAGAAGCAATAGATTCTGGTGACACCAGGGCTCAGCAGGAGTTATTTTGGATTTTTTTTTTTTTAATTTTTTTTTTTTTTTAATTGGTTAGATTGCTCTCAGAAAGGGAAAGCTGGTGTCTCTGAATATGCAGGAGATTCCTTCCTTGCAGGCTTTAAACAGAAAGGAAAATGTTTTAACTATTACAATAGAATATTATTAGAATGGCACCGGCAGGACAGAGACTATCGCTGCTGGCAGAGCTGCAATGAAAGGAGAATAAAATCGAACCCTGAAAGCTGCCCGAAAGCTCAAAGTCAAATGGCCTCTTCCAAGCCCTGACTTTTCCCATTAGAGATATATTTTTGGATATCAAGAAAAAAAATTCCTTTTGGGAGCTTGTTTTGATCTGACAGATTACTAAACCCCCTGATTTTGGATGAGAAAAGGGAGTGTCTGGGGGGGGCTGGTTAAAATAACCCCCGATTGCTCCGGCTTTCACCCCGGCCAGCACGTGCAGTGGGAACTGCGTCTCCATCGCGGACCCTGCCAGGCTGGGGGGAGATCAGCTTATTAATAAACTTAACGAGATGAGTAACATTGGCGGCCGCTAATAAAACGAGAGCAATCTCCCATATTTCACCGCTGGAATCTGAATTACTGTGTATCACTACCACTTACCGCTCCTGTAAAGCTTTATATCTCCAAACCGCTGTAATGTCATTAGCCGCTAATTGATTTTTTGCAACATCTTGGCGAGATAGAGGAGCAGGATCCTCGTTTTGTAGCGAGACAAATTGACTGGCCACGCAGCTGAGGTGGTGCCCGGCTTTACCAGCCACCTGTGGCACAGCCGGGGACCCCTTCCTGGCTCCTAGATCTGAATTTTTTTCCCCATTTTTCCTGGATTTCAGCATCCTCACTTTGCTGCCTCCCAAAACGGTTTGAGAGGGGTGGGAGAAGGGTTGGCTTTTCCACCTCTGGTGCTGGAAAAGGGTGTTAGGGCTTGGCAAGGAGCAGCCTGGCTCTCCGGAATGTGACGTGCTTCCCTCTCAATGCCCAAAATTCGGATTTCCATTAGGGATGTCCCAGCTCCAGCACCAGCCAGCACAAACCCGGCCGCTGGGATCTCCAGCAGCTGCCTTTCCTCCGGTAACCGGGATTTATGCCAGCAAAACAGGAAGCCGGAGGGAGAGATAAATTAGAATTATTTTTAATAAAATGGGGATCATTTTTAATCACGTTTAAGTTATTTTTCTTTAGCCACCTCGTACGGTGTAGATTTCCCTGAAAAATGGGGAACTTTCATCTCTCGCTGCTTGGAAATTAATTCCTCCCTGACAGCCATGGTGCTTAATGTAGATAATAACTATTAGTTCTACCCCAGACAGCACACTCCGTCCTGCGGGGCCGGGGCTTTCATTTTTCTCCCTGGATTATACTAAGTCCTTCGACAGGCCACGAAACCCTTGAGAGAGGAGGGGCTGGGGGGGACGCGCATGATTTTTAAGCCATACGGATGCTCCCGGTCTGCATCCCTCTCCCCATCCCAGTGTTTGGTGCTGGCTCGGCAGCATCCCACGGGGCAGCCCCGGGATGGGGTTTTTTGTGCTGGCGGTGGGTCGGGGTTCTGCAAATGGTTAATTTGGGGTTGGTCTGGGGGTTCCTCCTGGGTTGCGCCGTCCCCGTGTGCTCGCCCCACTCCCGGCACATGCTGCTGCCGTGGGCATCCTCCGCCAGCAGCAGCGTGACAGAGCGACAGGACCCGCATCCTATTAAAAATAGGGGCTGTAAATATGAAGTTAATGGAGCCTGAAAGCCTGATGTTTCCTCGGCGCGTCTCCCCGGCTGAGATTTCGGGGCTTGTTTGCGAGTGGCTCCGGGGATTTACAGCTGGGATGGGGGATGGGGATGGGACTGGGAGGATGCTGCCCTGCTGAAGGGGGTTTGGTGGCTTTTGGCTTCTGCCTTCCAAAAACCTTGGTGAGATTGGAGAGAAATGGGAGTAGAAAATATTCCCATGAAGGGGAGGCTGGAGAAGGACCCAGTTAGAGGCTCTGCCCTCTGGAAGAGGGGACAGCAAGAAGGGTTTTGGGGGGCCACCCGTGGTGCTTTCCTGTCCTTGTGGCATTGTGGGGGTGTGGGACCAGCTGGCAAAGAACCCCTTTTGCCCAATATCTGCTCTCCCTGGTGACCCAGGAGATGCTCAGAGGACACTGGAGCCATTGCCCAGTGGGATCAGGGCTCCCAGGGGGTCTGGCTGTGCCCAGAAGCCCAAACATCACCTCTGCCAGCACCTCATCCATCCATCCATCCATCCCCAATGGTCAGACCCTTCCCAGGAAGGTGGAGCTATGTTTTTCCCTCCCTGGAGTCACTAATCCCTTCCCATCACTAGGGCAGAGATAATCTCCCTCCATCAGCCGAAGCCCGTGGGGCTGCAGCGAGAGCTGCTTTTAAAAGCAACACAAAGAAGCTGGCAGTAATTTAGGTGCAATAAGGGCTTTCTGCCGCTTTCCCCGCTCGGTGCCGTCCTCCCTTTGCATCCTCGCTTCGCCGAGACGCAGCCCATAATCGCTCCCTCTCTCCTCGCTCCCGGGCTGTTTTGCAAAGCCCTGTTTCAAACCAACCTCTCCTGGCCCGTGAGGGTTTGCCGGAGCCTCCCGTGCTTCCCAAGCTGGGCTGCAAGCAAAGGGGATGGAAGAACCCCTGCCCTCCTCCATGGAGCCTGGAGAGCCGCTACGGGAGGGCTTTTATCCCCATTATCCCTGAAAGTATCTTACTGGTATCTCCACTGGGCAGAGGCACACAGTGCGGGGATGGGGATGGTGGGATGAAGAGCAAAGCTAGGATCCCAGGGCATCCGAGAGCATCACCCTGGGTCTGGCACCACCCGTAGGAGGGTCTGGCATCACCTGAACCAGGGTCCAGCATTGCCCACCCTGTCCCAGGGCACAGCCAAGCGTTGCAGCCAGTGTAAAGCCGTTTCCCCGGGCAGCGTGTGGGTGCTCCTGGCTGACCCGGGGTGCCAGGGCTGCTGCCTGCCCTGTTCCGGGCTCCTCTCCTCTGCCTTCATCACCCAAAAGTGCCCGGTGAACCCACACCGGGGTACAACAGTGGGGTTGGGGGCCGTAGCCTCCTGGGTGGGGGGCTGAGAACGCCCAGCTTTGGTGCACGGGTGACAGCACAGTGAGTTTCCCTGCCCCATCACTCTGAGCACGATGCTGAGATTTCGGGGGGCTCCTCTGCAAATCCTGGGGAGCCCCAAAGCAGGGATGTCCCGCAGGTGTTGGGAATGGGATGCTCTCCCCAAATGCATCAGATGGGAGGAGAAATGCAGGTTGGATTTTCTGCTACCGGCTGCCTTTGGGGTCACAGCACCCCCCCAGGAATAAAGCTTCGTTAGGACCTGCCAGGACCTTGGTGGGGATGAAGAGGAGAAGCTGTGAGATGCCGGTTGATGCGATACCGAGGACTTTGCGAGGGTGAGGGAGACCCACGCTCCGCATCCCCCCGGTTCCGGCATGGAAGCACCAGACGGGCTGTCCCGGCACCGCCAGCCCCTCGCTGGCATCTGCCACGTCTCTGTTATAACAGCAATTACCGCTCCGGCGCTGACACGCAGATCACAGGGCCTTTGATCCGGGGTGTTTTTCTTTCTGCTGCAATTTCACATTCATTAGCTGCACCGTTTACTTACTTAAAACGTTGAAAAACACACCAAAAGGCCTAGTTTTTATCAAAACAATGGCTTCCCTAAAAGGACGGGTGATGATACCCTCCTGTTCCCCCCCCTTTCCCCCCCCCAAGATGGGTGGTGGAGAGGTTGCAAACAGCTCCGGGGCCCGGGCTTTGGGATGCTCTCATTGATCCCTTAATTAAGTCTTGTCATGAAGATGTGAGGATTCAACAACCGGAGCCGTTGATCCCTAAATAACCCCCGACCGAAGTGAAGAGCATCTCTGCTCCCCCCGTGGGGATCCGGGGGTGGGTGCCCGAGGTGGGGGCTCGTGCCGCCGCTCGCCTGCGTGATCTCCCCTCCGCCTGCCGCCGCGGCTGGAAAAGGTTCTTTTAATCAGGGGTAATTTTATGCATCATTAATAGCAGGCCTGATTATAAGGAATGAAAGTTCAGCCGAGGGAAAGATGAAAGGAGGTGGCGGCCGCCCCCTCTCCCCTCGTCACGGGCTGGGGAGTGGGCACGGGGGGGTCTCTGGGGGGGGGTCCCCAGCTGGTGTGGTGCTTTGTGCTCAGCACTTCGATGTCCTCCTGTCCCCCCAGGAAGCTGCGTCAGGCTAAGGTGACAGGACCTGGGAGGACCCCATCCTTTGGGGACCCTTTGGCTGTGGACACGTGGGGGTTCCCCAGGAGCTTGGGGACAAAAGGGGCCTCTTGATGCCAGAGCTGGGGGGCTGGGGGAGAGCAGCAGGATTTTGGGGAGCCTCACGCAGCTCTGTGCAGCACAGACGGGAGGGATTATTCGCTTTCTTCGTTAATACCGTTTTATGCATCTAACGCGCTTTTGTGGCCTTTTCTGCATCAAAGGTATTTATTTCACAGGTGACGCATCAAACGTGCCTTGAAATCCCTGTCCCCGGGGCTGCTCGGCAGCGCCAGCGATGCTCATCGCCCCCGGGGCGTCCCCCGTCCTCCACCAGCTTCTGCCCAGGTGCAAGTGGGGCAGGATTTGGAGCTGGATCCCCCCGGGACCTGTCTGTGGGTGGGGGGGCTTCGGTGACAAGGGGGGTTTGGTGGCCGGGGGGCTGACGGCAGACCCGGCACATTGGAGTTTCACCCAGGCATTCCGTGTGGCCGCTCCGCTCCCCGGGAGCGAGCACGAGGGCGAGCGGGGATGCGGCAGCACGGGTGGGCTGAGAAAATGGCTCAGGCTCCTTGGAGAAAACCCCCCTTTTCTTCCTCCTCTTCCTCTTCCTCACCTTCCCCTGCTTGCTTTCCCTTCCCGTGTGGGTACAACCGTAAATTAGAGCCTCCGCGAAGAAAACAACATCTGTTTACCCTCCTCGGGCACGCGGCTTATAAAGGGAGAAGGAGAAAAAGGTGCCCGTCTGCTGCCCCAATGGGTTATTTCTTTCTTTATCCCCCAGCCGCTCCCGGGCACGGCGGGTCCCTGCGGCCGGAGCTCCTCCAGACGGGGCTTCCCTGCTCCATCCCCTCCGCTCGCTCCAGGAGACAAGGGATGGAGAGGAGCAAGTCTCGTTAACCAGGGCGTTGAAGGGGAAAAAAAAAAAAAAAAAAAACACCAAAACCCAAGCCAAGTTTTATTCCTTGAAAAGTGCAGGCTATAAAATCTAAATGCCGAAAGAACCTTTCCTGATGGGGTGTAAATTTATGAGGATTCACCCCAATAAAACTCGAGGCGAGGCGCTGGTGGAAAATGTCTGCATCCCTTGGGTGCTAATCGTGATCGAGAGCCGGTGCCGGGCTTGGAGGGGGGGGGACACACACATTTCTGCTGCTGGGATCTCCCAGCGGAGACAGCACATCCCAGTGAAACTGCAAATCCCCCGGCGGCGAAGCACTGACGAGCACGAAATAAATTACGGTTAATTGGATCAAAACATCTCGGCAGCTTTGTTTCCTCGCTGCCGTCGCCGCCCAGCCCGGGTGGGAGCCTTGGGCGGGGGGGGGGGGTTCGGTCCCCAGCTGCCAGATTTGGGGCTTCGGTGACACCAGTGGGGACACGGTGACACGGGGATGGGCCAGCGCCGGGGGTCTCTGCTCCGTCCTCGCCGTCGCGCCCGCTCCGTGCGAGAGCCGTGCGCCGCATGAGCTGCGCCGAAATGTCACGTTAGTCAGGTCGGCAGCCGCCAACGTTAATAAGGTGCATGTTTAATTAAATACCATTTTTCTCCCCCCTGCTCCATCCTCCCCTCCCCTCGTCCTCTCCCAAGGAAGCGGCTGTGATTGAACGTTGCTCTTTAACTGCCAGCCCTGAATTTTGGAGTAAAATATAAAAAGCACAAAGTTCCCCTCTAATATTAACTGTAATGAGATAAACTTAATTGAACATTTTTACAATGTCATACTCATTTCCCTTTTTAATTAGGTCCTTCTTCCATAACAACACGAAACCATATGATTGTGAACTTCCACGAGCGGCTCGTTACCGAGAGCGCTGAAAGCCAGAATTAGCAGGAGGGTTTGGAGACGCCGAAGCGGCTCCTCGTCGGGGCTCCCAGGAAGGGACAGGGGTGACATCCTGCTGGCCCCAGTGCTCAGGGGGGGGGCGGCAGGAGGAGGGAGGTGACACCAGCCCTCGCCGAGCCCCTCACCCTTTGCTGGGTCCTCTCCGTTCCTCATCGCCGCTGTCTCCCAGTCGGGAATTAATTGCACTTAGCAACATAAACAACCTAGTAAAATAGCAAAACAATAAATAAAGGGGATGAAAGATGAGCTGGGGCTTTGATTTAACGGCCTGCTGGCGAGGTGTTCATTGGGAATTCACGGCACTGGGCTGACTGGGGACGGGCAGGACCCCAGCGAGATGGGGGGGCTGTGTCCTGCCCCTTCCCGGCACCGGGATGTCCGGAGCATCCCCTCACCCTCATGACCCTGGCACCGTCATGCCAGGACCCGCTTGGGCACGGCCACCCCATTAGCAGCGATATCAAAGACCATGGTGGGTGAGCCCCATCTCCTTCCCATTCCTGCTGCAAAAAATCAGGGATTCAGCATATTTTTCCAGGCTGCCCAAGCCAGTATTTCAACGGATTGACTAAAAGAGCAGGAGATGGTGGCTGGGGAGGGGGGAAAGGAGATGTGGGGGGTAACAGCGTGATGGGCACAGCTTGGGTGCCTGGTAGAGATTCCTTCTATTTGCTGGGGGTCGACACCCATATGCTTCCCGCGGGAGCCGGGCGGGATGGGTGCCTCGCCGAGCACCCGCAGGCCTGAAATTGGGGCATTTCCACAGGTTTTGTGTGCAACGTTTGCTCCGCGATTGCTTTGCTCCCTCCGGGCTTCGAGCAGGTATTTTGCAGGGGAGAGCACTTAGTGCATTAGCGGCAGCTTCTCGGTGCAGGCAGCCGGGCTGTAATTAATCATTCATACAGCTCTGGGACCCCTGGCATCCTTTGGAGGGAGTAATTACACCTCTCCTGCTCCTCTTCCTCGCCGCCGCGGCCCCGCTCCCCCAGCCCGGCAAGCGGGGAAGTTTTGACATGGTGATCAATGAGGGCTGCAGCATCGGCGGGGGGGTGCGTACCGAGGGGGGAGGTAATTAGAGCAGAAAAAGGGGCCTGGAGGATGGAGCCCTACCTAATGGAGCAGCCGGGTGGCAGGTTAGGGCAAACTGGGAAAAAAAAAGGGAATAAAAAGCCGGAACGCGGCGGTGGTGTTGCTGACCCTGGGATGAGCCCCCCATGGAGACCACACTGGATGCCGGGCTGGGGGGAGCAAACGTGTCGGCTCGCCCTGCCCGTGCTGGGAGCTGGGTGGGCTCCTGAATGGTGTGGGATTTGAGTGGGATCAGGTGCGGGATCACCTGTGGGAAGAAGGACGAGTTTGCCCATGGTCCCTCCAAGAAGCAGGTTGGGACCAGTTTCACTGCGGGGTGATCCAGTAATGCCAGTGCTGGATCTGCCACCAGCCCCAGAGATGCTCTGGGCTCACTTTTGCACCCCTGTCTTCCTGCAGCTTCGCTGCAGCTGGAGAGAGGAGGGAAAAAAGCAAAATAAAGCACCATTTGGGATTGAATTTGCTTCCCCAGCTGGGCTGGGCTCGGGGGGGGGAGCACACGCTCGGGGGGTTTTGGGGTCCAGGGAGAGGAGCCACACGGGATCGGGTCCACACGCTGAGCGCGTGACACGTCCAGGGTTTGAAATCGCTCGTTAGCCCCAGCCCGAAACATCGTTAGACAAAAACACGCAGAAAAAAATCTTGATCCTTAAAAATGCAAATAACATGTGATGCTGAATGTCCTTGTTTGTCTGTAATTGCAAAATTCTTAGACTCAATCAGCCAAAGATAAACTGTGTTATTTAGGAGCAATTTGAAAGCAGACAGATTGAAAACAATGGGCCGGATTCGGCTCTCGGTGGCTCAGGAATGAAGCCAGAATCTCTGCTGGATCAGCTGTGCCGTGCGGGATCCACACCCCGTGGATGGAGAGCAGGCTGGTGCCTGGCATTGTGTCCGAAGGTCACGCGTGCGGGATGCTCGCTGCCCACACGTGCCTGCCTTTTCCCTCCATAATTCCTGGCCATTCCCAAATTTCCAGCAGTTGCAGCCTTAAAATGCCCAAATTGCCACAAGCATCCTCTCGGCTCGCTGGTGGCTGTGGGGATGCAGCCTGGACCGGCGTGTCCTGCTCCCACATTCCCTGTATTTATTTAATATTTAGGAAAGAGAAGGCACAGGGACTGGAGAGGGTGCAAACCGCAGGCGTGCAGCCGCTCGCACGGGCCGGCAGGAGCGGAGCCAGCGGCCGGTGATTTATAAAAGACAATTTTCTTGGCTCCTACGCTGCAGATAAATCACTTTGGGGAGCGGCCCCGGCCGTCTCTGCTCGGGCGAGCTCTGCATCAGCCGCCGCGCAAAAGTCCCTGGGAGGAAAGTGCTCCGGCTGTCTCGCCCGCGCTCAGCTCCTGGTGGCACCGCGTCCTGATGCTGTCAGCCGAGTGACAGCTCGGCGTTTGCAGCGGTCCCTTCTGCCTATAAATACACGTATCCTCTGCTCCGCTCGCTGGGAAATGAAAGTTTTGACTGGTTCGTCTCCGCCTGCATTGCAATAACTCAGAGGAGGGCAGAGCTTTCCCCGGGTGCTCAAATCCAGCCGGAGCTGCCGGAATCCAAGCCCCATCGCTGCCTGTGCCATACAAAGCACCCTGATGCCGAAGAGCGGCTGGGTGCTCACCCTTCCCTGGGTGCTTTCCCTTTCCTGTGGGGTCACCCGTCACTGGATGCTCTCCCTTCCTTGAGTACTCACCCTTCCATGAGTGTTCTCCCCTCCCTGGGTGCCCACCCATCACTGGGTACTCACCCGTTGCTGGGTGCTCAACTATCACTGGATGCTCTTCCTTTCCCTGGGTGCTCATCTTTCCTTGGGCACCCATCCTACCATGGATGCTCTCCCTTCCCCGGGTGCTCACCCATCGCTGGATGCTCTCCTATCTTTGGGTACTCACCCCTCCATGGGTGCTCTCCCTTCCCTGGGGGCTCACCCACTGCTGGATGCTCTCCCTTCCTTGGCTACTCACCCTTCTATGAGTGTTCTCCCTTCCCTGGGTGCCCACCCATTGCTGGGTGCTCAACTATCACTGGATGCTCTTCCCTTCCCTTCCCTGTGCCCTCATCTTCCCTTGGGCACCCATCCTAACATGGATGTTCACCCTTCCTTGGGTGCTCACATTTCCATGGATACTCTCCCTTCCCTGGGTGCCCACCCATCACCCATGGCTGGATGCTCTCCCGTCTTTGGGTACTCACCCTTCCATGGTTGCTCTCTCTTCCCTGGGTGCTCTTCCTTTCCCTCGAAACTCATCTTTTCTTGGGTACTCACCCTTCCCTGGGTGCTCACCCATCACTGGATGCTCACCCATCACTGGATGCTCTCCCATTTTGGGTATTCACCCTTCCATGGTTGCTCTCTCTTCCCCGTGTGCTCTTCCTTTCCCTGGAAACTCATCTTTTCTTGGGTACTCACCCTTCCACGGGTGCTCACCCATCACTGGATGCTCACCCTTCCCTGGGTGTTCCCTCTTCCCTGGCCTGGGTGCAGCATCCGATGCCCTATAAATTCCCAGCAATTCCCACCTCAAACCTTTGCCCAGCTCCAGAGACAGTGGCTCTGCCGGATGCTCCTCCGGGACTTTCCTGGGGGGAAGCAGGGTGAGGGGATGGGGGGGCAGAGGAGCCGGGGGAGGGCGGGGGGCCGCACATGATAATGCAGAGCACAGAGGTAATAATTTTTAAACAATCACATTTCCTTTTCTGTACAGACCTACAAGGATGTAAACAAGATACCCTTTAAACACATGCTTCCCAGCCATCCATCACTGCATCGAGACTTTATTATGCTCTACTCTATATGTTATAAATTACATTTTAATGATAAATTACGTACTCCTAATGCAAACTGCAGCCTCCTGTTGTTGGTAAAAACAATAATAGATTTGTAGAAAGTGAAAAGAGGGAAATGCATATTTATGAGGTCGGACAGTTTGGGGGGAAAAAGGCAATTGTTAACTGAAATATTTGGATTTATGAATTACTTCCTATTTTAAAAGGCCTCTATGTCTTCTCTTGCTCAAAATGTCAAGTCGTTAGAGCTGAGGAGGGTGGGAAGCGCTCGCTGCAGCTCCGGCGTTGGGTGTTGGGACCCAAACTGGGCTGTCTGCTGGGCAGGCTGGACTAAAGCCTGGTCCTTAATGGGGTTTAATGGGATGATAAATGCCAGGGGATGCTCCAGCATCCCGGGGTGATGGTGGCTGTGGGAGGCAGCTCAGATGGATGTGGGGAGCCCCCAAAATGGGCACTGACCGGCCAGGGGCTGCAGCTGAGATTGCAGCTTAGAAAAACATCCACAATTCAGGGAATAACCAGGGTGGCAGCCGGCTGCCGGGAGGGGGGAAACATCTCTTCATCAGCCTGAGCCGAGCAGCGGAGGGGAGAGCCCCCCCCGAGGTTAATTTAACCCTGTCATGGTAGAACACTGCTGTAATTAGGCTTCCCGTGGCTCTGTCAGGCAGCCCTAACGATGGCAGTTAATTAGGGGTTGGGGCGATCCCCCGCGCTGCGGGCAGGGTGCCCTGTGCAGGTGCGGCCAGTCCAGGGCTGTAATTTGGGAGGCTCATTTGAAAACAGGGTGCAATGGGGAGGGCTGCGTGTTGCAGAGCAGTGAGGAAGAGGAGGAGGAAGCACATTTTTGGGCGAGGAGCAGTGTGCACCCCTCCTCCTGCACCGTCTTTGCTCCCTCTTTCCTTCCCGGGAGCAAGCCAGGATTTCTCCCAGCAAAGGCATCTCACAGCCCGGGGCCGCATCCTGTGCAGCCTGAGCTCTTGGGGAGAGAGGACAGGGTTGGGTACCCAAATCTCTGGGTTTGGCCATAGAAAAGCCACCCCTGGTGCTGCCGGGGGCTGCGGCTGCCGCGGAAGGAGGGGGCAAGGGGGCCCCGACAACCCTCTGCTGCCAAGTCGGCGCTTTTGTCTGCACATCCATTACTGGAGCAGCTTTTGACTTCAGCAGAGATCGTGTCTCTGGCCTTCAGCAAATGGCTTTTTCAAGGTGAACATCAGCTTTCTGCCAGAGCCGGAGCTTTTGGGAGCTTTTAAAAGAGCATCTTTTATGTGGCGGCGGCAGCTGGAGTCCCTAAGTGAGATCAGGGCCCCGTGGTGTGAACCCCTTCGCTCCTGCCTGGAGAAATTCCCGGGCAGGACCGGGAGGCAAAGGGGGAAAAAGCACATGGAGGGAAATAAGAAGAGTAGGGCAGGAGGCACGGAGGGTCCTGAGGGGATGTGGGGCTGTAGCCACGGGGCTGTCCCACCCTGGGGTGCGTGGGGAGGAGGGAAATTGTGTGTGACCCCGGCTCTGGGGAGAGGAAGAGGCTGTGGGGTTTTGGAGAACAGGATGGGGGGGCTGCATGCCTGGGCATGGGGCTGGGGGCAGCTGGGGGACGATAAGGACAAGGGCAGCGTGAGCCTGTGCCCGAGATGCTGCTGCATCCCCAGGACTGGCAGCGCGCGGGGTGAGGGAGAGGTGAGAACGCAGAGATCAGATGGGCGGCAAGCACAGAAAAGGGGCAAGTCTGACGTCGGTGACGACGGTGACGTTGGTGCCGCTTCCTCCATCCCCTGCAGGCGACGGACTCATCCCGCTCCCTGTCTCCATCGGGCACAGAACGCCGGGTACTGAACCGACCGGGCATGGGAGAGGGTCATGCGGGAGCGCTCAGAGGGCTCACGTGAGAGCACCCAAATAATTTATGCATGAGCACCCCTTCAGCCCATGCACGAGCGCCCAATTAATTTTTGCATGGCCACCCAAGTAATCCATGCACGAGCGCCCAATTACTTCCCGCATGGGTGCCCAACCACCCACCCCGTACCCCTCGTTAACGGCTGCCCGGCGCTGGCATGGGCATGGCCATGGCCACAGGGCATGGGGCAACCAGAGGGGGCTGGGGCTGCATCCATGGGAGGATGGATCCTGCCCTGGAAGCTCCCTCAGAGGAAGAGCTGCAGAATCCCAGGCCCTTTTCTGGCTGTTTTGTGAACCTGGCAAGTGAGAAAGGCAGCCCCTGGCAGGGCTTGGGAAAGGGGGTCATTAAGGAGCTGCAGCTGATGAGGATCTGGGGCTTTGTGCAGATGAAAGAGCTCCCGGCAGTCAGCGGGAAGCCGGGGCGAGGGAGTCAGGTCCCCGAGCAGGAACATCAGCACGGGGCTGCCTGGAGAGGGGGGTCCGCGAGCCCCCCCCAGCCCACCCGGAGCCCTGTGCTTGCCCACGGCTGTTGGCAGCAGCTCCACGGTGAGCAGGGGAATGGGGTGGCCGAGAGCTGAGGACAAAGTGGGGAGATGCTGTTCTCTGGGTCCTGGGGACAAACAGAATCACAGCATCACAGACTGGCAGGGGTCGGAAGGGACCTCTGGAGATCCAACCCCCTGTCACCCAGAGCAGGTCGCACAGGACGGTGTCCAGGCAGGTTTTCAACGTCTCCAGAGAAGGAGACTCCACATCCTGGTCCAGGGCTCTGCCACTCTCACAGTAAAGAAGTTTTTCCTCGTGTTCAGATGGAATTTCCTGTGTTCCAGTTTGTGCCTGTTGCCTGCAGGCAGGAGAAAGCCCAAAATCTGGTCGGAGATCCTCTGCAGCCATTGCAGCATGCGGTCATGCTCCTGTCATGTTGTTCCTTTGCCAGCTGTTGGGGACAGGAGGCACCTGGGGACGTGCCGAGCCGGGGACGAGCCCTTCTCCCACCCCTTCCCCACAGCCCTGGCACAGCCTCCCTATTTTCCCAGCCGTTTGGGAAGCAGAAGGTGAGAGCGAGTGTGCGTGGCGAGCTCTGCTCTGCCTTTTCATCCTCCTCTGCCGCCGCGGCTGTCAGCGGCACGGGGGCGAGGGAAACGTGTTCCCATCTATTTTGGGGTTGGCTCCCTGGGGGGGGGTGGGGGGTCAGCTGCAGGGATGGGTCCATCTGGCCATCTGGCTGCCTCCCCTGGGTGCCACCAGCCCCTGGACCCCGTTCAGCCACCGCTGTCAGGGGTCTGGTAGGCAGGGATGGGAGAGGGGATGCTGGGGATGCGGGATACGGTGACGCTGGGGGGACAGGCAGCCATGGGCTCAGCATCCCAGGGCAAGGCGAGCTGGACCAAGCCGAGCCTTTCCCGAGCTGGCTCCGGCGGGTGAAGCGGCAGCACCTGGCCGGCTATATTTAGGAGGAATGTAGGGCAAGCTGGAGCATCCCAGGCGATCGCCCGCCCGCAGCCACTCTCGCCCTGCGCAGCACGGACCGCAGCATGTGAGGGATGCAGCCGGAGCTGCCTGCTGCTGCCTGCAGGCTCTGGCAGGCAAACAGGGGGAGCCGGGGGGGCTGCTTTGCCCCGAGCAGATGGGGGGGCTGCTGCCCGGGTGCGTGTGTGCAGGCACGCGTCAGCCCTGGCCAGCTGGCAAAATGCTCGGGAGATTTTCTCCAAAGGTTTTTTTGCCGTGGATGAGGGCTTGGGGGTGGGGGGGCTGCGGTGCACCCACGGCAGATGAGCCCCAGCACCGGGGCTGGTGGTCTCTTGAGGGGTACAGGGTGCTCCCCACCCCGTTGCCCCCTGCTCCTGCTCCAGAGCTCCAGGGCTCTTTATCCCGCTGCCGTGATGCTGGCAGCGGCCGTCACACTGATCTCCTCTCAATAGAGGCCTTTGTTCTGCTGCACAGGAGATGTTTAATTCCTATTATTCCCATTAGCATAAAAGTACAAAGAAAGGTGAAGAGAGAAAAATCTCTCCTGTCCCCTAATTTCCCCGGGTCTCTGAGCAGAGCCGGTGGCAGGAGGGCGCTGCCCCTGGTGTCGGACAGGATTTGGCACCGGGCTGATGCTGGGGAGGGAGGAACCCCACCGTGGTGAGGGGACCAGAGGATGCTGCGGGCATTGCTGCCTGCTGGGCATCTCCCACCCTGTGGGCATCAGTCCTGCGCGCTCCGAGTGGACATGATGCCCTTCTCCAGCCACGGTGGGAGCCCCCAGCTGCGCCCCAGTAGCCACCAGTCCACTAGGAAGCTGCTCTAACCTCAGGACCGGCAATTTCTGGGCTGCTCCGTGCTGGCGTGAGTGGGAGGGAGAGGAGAGCTGCCGAAACGGCGCCGGGCTGCTGCCAGCGTGGCTGGGAAATACTGGGAGCTGAGCTGGTTTTTTGGATGGGAGCCCTTTGCTGGGACTCCTGGATTCTGAAAGCGGCTTCGTGCTGCTGGCCCAGTCCTTGAAATTCCAGTGAGGGATTTCATCCCGCCTGCCGGTTTCCACCTCTGCGGGACCCGGCCGCTGTCGAGCGGCCAATGCAGATGCTGCCGATTGGGGCATTAAATTTAAAGAGCTGATTAAGTGCAATGAAAACCGTGTCAGCTCGTTGTCAGTGAGGAGAATGCATCAGGGCTGCGGATTAGAGGCTGAGTGACGGCTGGGGATTGCAGGCAGACAGCCGATCAATCAGCCGCCGAGCCGGCAGAGGGGGAAGCTTCCCCGGCCCTGGAGTGTTGGCTCGGGGAGGGGGGGAGGCTTCGTGGTCTCCTTCCCTGGGTGCCCATCTCGGCATCGCCCTTTTCCCACCATCCCTGAACCTAGTGGTTCAGCCCAGATTCCCAGGAAAAGCTCCAGGCGTGCCCAACATGACGTTTCTCCACCTCAAGCGAAAGAGCTGGGCTTGGATTTGGGTGCAAATATACGGTTATCGGCCACCGCTGAGCTCTCCCCCCAAAAAAAAATCCGGGCTTGGGCCAGACCTCCAGCGCCCGCGGCTGCTCGCACCGGCTGCCGCAGCTCCCTCGCCGCCGGCTGCTGCTGGCAGTGGTTGCCGGTTTATCGCCGCTTCACACCCTCCTTTCCCTTCCCGCCCCGCGCCGAAGCCTGGATTTCTCGCACGTCTGCGAGGCGGGAGCAGCCGTGACGGGGCTGCGTGGGGGGGGTGGTGGTGGGGGAAGCGGAGGGGGACGGCGTGGGGTTCAGCAACCCCCACCCCCCCCCACCTCTTCCATATTCCAGATCCATCAAGGCTGCGCTGAAGGTCTTGCAACGGTTTCAGCCCCTTCCAGCTCTTTCCATGCTTTGTTTTCCCACCTGAAAAACAGGCAGGAGAAGCAGAGGCTGCGGATCTGGCAGAGCTGGTGGCACCGGGGCCGGCTCAGCCCATGGAGCCCATCGCGGTGGACTCGTGGCTCCGCTCAGTCTTGTGGGAGCAGCCCAGGGACTGGCATCGCTGGGGCTCGCCTGCCCTTTAATTCTGGTATAAATAAATGTAAAACCATCATCTGTTCTTCGGGGGCATCCAGCCTTTCCTCTCTTTCCCCTGGTTAATTAATTTAATGGCTTTATGATTGCAAAAAGATTAGCTAGAAGATATATAATCTATATATAGAGGCATAGAGGGGACTATAGATAGCGCATAAAAGTGAGAACAACCCCCCAGTCCCCTTGAATTGGGAACTTTTGAAGCGAAAGGGGAGGCCTTGCCGGAGGACGTTGATGGAGTGCCTGGATCCAGCCGGCTCAACTGCGAATCCCTGGAGATGCTGGCTGGGATTTTGCAGGGCTGGCACGTGCCGGGAGGTGAGCGAGGGGAGGGTGGGGGTCCCACAGCACTGAGTTGGGGTTGTCAATGGCCGTAACTGGTGGTGGATGAGGCAGAGGGATGGGAGGGCAGCGTGAACTGCCCTCGGGGGAGCAGGGCTGGTGGGCGTCTGTCTGCAGAGGCTGTGCCCTGGAGCACCCAGCACCCTTCCGCCTCGGGGTCCGCGGGGTCCCCAGGGTGCCCCCTGACAGGTCTGGCTGCGGAGACCTGTGGTACGCGGGCAGAGGTGGAGATGCTCCTGGCTCCACCTCATCAGGGCTTTGGCAGTTCTGGTGCCATCTCCACCATGTCCCCGTGTCACACAACCCAGCCTGGTCCCTCTCCAAGGGCTCCCTCCTCGGTACAGGGCAGGGAGTGGGGGGACACCCCATAAAGGGACTTTTGGTGCATTTTTGTGCTTGGGAGGCTCAGCGAGGACCAGTGGTGGCCCTGGGGTGGGGTGAGCCCCCGTGTAAGACCTGAGCTCTGGCTCTTCCTCTCTTCCTGGCACCGCTGTGACAAGCCCCATCCTCCTCCCGCCTTGCAGAGTCCCCACTGTCGCCTGTTCCCTGGCAGCTCCCTTTGTGTGGGGAACAAAGCCGGTCCCTGAGCGAACACAGGTTTATTGCAGGATCAGCAGGATCCCTCCTGCCATGGAGGGAAAGTCCTGGAGTGGTGTCTGCTGTCCCCTTCCCACAGGGCGAGGTGGCAGCTGAGCACCGCCAGCTCGTGACACGCACCATGGGGAGGCACTCAAGGGGTGATGCTGGAGCTGGGGGGGATGCTCCTGCATTTACTGCTTGGATATAACGTTTGGTCCCCTCCGTGCCTCCCACCGAGCACCACGATGGCCTCATCCAGGAGCAGGGACTGGGGGGGCTGTGGAAACCTCCTCCCCATGGCAGCCATGAGCCGGTGACCCCCTCCTCGCTGGGACCCAAGAATTTGCAGCCCCGGGGTCTAGGGCAATGGGGGCTGCACTGGGATGGACAGAAAAGTCCCCAGCACCAGCCCAGCTCTGCGATGCTGCTCAGGGATGGCTGTGGGGGGCCGTGCCTGTGCGGGGACGGGGACGGGGACCTGGGGGGGGGGGGGGGGGAGACACAACGCCGGCGCAATCACGGTGTGTGTCGTTTAGGCTCGATGCCGCTATCATGTTCGAATCTCCGGAGGCAGCGAGCTGCAGATTGACTTTGACAAACACGGCCCAGAAGCTGCGTCTTGGCGGATGCAAATTATTCAGCAGCTCCTGGGGAAAAAAAAAAAAAAAAAACCCACCAAAAAAAACCGCTCCCCGACAGCTCGCCGGGGGGGTGGGGGGTACAGGCTGTAACACCCTGTCACATCCCCTGCCAGCAACAGCTGCGCCGGGTCCGTTCCCCCCCCCTGCGTCACTGTCACCTTCCCAGCAAGTGGTGCTGGGGGAGCCGGGCGTGGGGGGCCGTGCGTGGGCCCCAAAGGCGGTGGGTGCGAGGATCTGGGGGGGTGACACAGGGGGGTTTGGCCAAGGATGGACCCCCCTCCCCCAGCCATCGGAGCGGGCAGCAGACCCCCGGCAGAGCCACCGAGGAGCACATGTGAGTGTGTGTGTACCTCCAGCCACACACGGGGAGACGCTTAAAGCATCCCAGTTCACCCCAGTTCATCCCAGTTCATCCCAGGATTGCATCTTGCTCCCCGGGGCTGAGCTGGGTGTGAGATTCAGCTCCGAGAGCGACTCGGAGCCGTGTGCCGGGGCTGTTTTGAAATTGGCTGGGAGCTGATAATGGAGGAGATGAAGATCTGGAAAACGTCTCCTGGGGTCATTTTACAGATCTGATTTGCCAGACGCCGGGCAGGTAGATCTTGCAGCAAAGCCTGTTGTCAGCCGAGATTCAATTCACGCTCAGAAAATAAGCAGCAGTGAAGCTGTTCCTGGCTGTGAGCCGAGGGTAGGACGGTCCCCAGGGCTGTCCCCACGTGGGTGACATCTGGGGTTGGAGACTGCATCCTTGTCCGGGGTGAGCTGTCATGGAACCAGCCAGGTGCCGTTTGCACTAAGAAATGGGATTTTGTGCCTCTCCCCCTGTTGCAGAGGTGCCTGCACCTGGCCAGCTGCATGTGGGGACACGGTGTGGGAGCACTGGTGTGGCTGGGGGACCCAGGCAGAAGCAAACCATGGAGGTTTTGACACCATCCCCTGCCCCAGCCCCAGGTAGAGGTGTTTTTCCTTGTTCTCGGGATCCCACAAACTCCAACACCCTCCCAAACTCCAAGGATCATGCGGGCGAATCCTTAAGAGGAGGATGGGAAACGAGTGACAAGGGGAGAAGATGTTTCGAGCCAATCTCTTCTGGAGGTGGCATTTAAGCAGATGGAGGAGTGGAGCCGGTGCTGTCTGAGGAGGATGTGATGGAAATGTGAATATGGAGAGGATGCTCCGGCTGCCTCGTGCCATGCGGGAGCCGGTGCCCTCCGAGATCTTAGTAAAACAGCAGCCTGCGGCCACTGACCCACAACCAGCTCCTTCTGTAAACCCTGCCAGCCCTTCGGAGACATCAGGAGCTGCTTTCGAGTCTCGTTAGGGCCCTGGCTGCGGGTTTGTGGGGCTTCCTTGGCTTCCCGGGAGGTAGACGGGAGCTGGGGCAGCACCGGGGCTGCAGCATCCACGGAGCCCTCGTGAGACTCTTGGCTGCCGATGCTGCCTTCGCTGCCGGCTCTGCCCAGGTGCAGCCGAGGGACCTGGCACATGGGATGCTCGGGCACTGCCAGCTCCGTACGGCCACCGCTGCTGCCTCTCGCTGTGACGGTGGCTGGACCAGGCACTGGCGAGGCTCCCGTGGCCGGCCCTCCGAACTCCAAGCCAGATTTTTATTCCTGGGGGTTTGGCATTAATATTTATCTATCAGCAGCTTGTAATTAGGCCTTTCAATGATGCTCCTGTACTTGGTTGAAGTAGATAAATGCAGATGATGTGGGAGCGGAGCAGCAGGCTTGCTTGGGTATGTGCTTCGCGTCTAGATCAATAGCAGGGCTTGGTATAAAATTTTCCATGATGTTTTTCCATGTGCCACCGCTCTGGCTCGGCTGGCTCTGCCGCCTCCTCGGGAAGGGGGACGTGGGGCAGGAGGGGGAATTTCCCCTCCGGGCGTTTTCCCACATTTTTGGGGTCCTGGTGCTGTGGCAACGAGCAGGGATGAGGACGAGCCAGGAAGGAGAGAGCCAGCGCCGTGGTGAGGGGACACGGGGGCTGCCAGAGTGGGGTGAAGCAGGACGGTCCCTTCCTTGTCCCCGATGATGCCAGCTGGGGAGGGACATCTCCATCTCTCCACTCTGGGGTACCCGCAGACCCCCAGGTACCAGGAGGTCCCCAGGCACATCACGCCATGGCCATCTGCAGGATGGCTTCCTTGGCCAGGGCTGTGGGATGTGGGATGCGAGATGTGGGATGCGGGATGTGGGATGTGGGATGGGGCCGGGGCCGTGCGCCGTGGGCAGCATCCCAGGCCTCGTGCAGCTGCTGCCGTGGCAGGAGCCGTTCGGGTTCCTCTCGGATCTCTCTCTGTGCTGCTTCCCATCTGCTGTATTATTTCAGCATTTAATTATTTACCGCGGGCTGTGTGGGCGGCTGTACAGAGGCAGTTATTGCTTAATTGAGCTACTTGACTCCACCGCTGCCAAAATAATAACACGCGTGAAAAAAAGATACACCCCCCTGCCCCCCCCCGGCCTTGACAAGTATCCCGGGGAGCAGGCAGATCTGCCCGTGGGGGGGGGAAGCACCCACACCAGGGCTAGAGCTGGGTTTCCAGGGGAGGTTTGGGGTGTTCACCACCCATGTCCCTCGCCCTGAGGACCGTGACACCCAGCCTGAAGGGAGACGGGTGCCCCGAGGGAGCGAGTGCTCTGTGCTCGGGGCATTCTGTGGGGCGCAGGGGGTCGGATGCTCCTGTCCCACCTGCCCGATGGGCTCACGCAGTGGCACAACCCTGCCACGGAGCTGCTGGCATCCAGACACGGAGCAGCCCGTGCCCAGCATCTCCCTGGGCAGCGCCGCTCTCCCCCATCGGCACTGATGCAGGGCTCAGGGCTTCCCCTCCAGCTGAGGCTGGAAATGAGGAGCTTTGCAGCATTTTGCCATTTCCCAGAAGGAATCCAGCCCCGGGCTCTCCCTGCCCCTTCTGCCACTAATTCCCTGCGACCTCCCCGTCTGTCGCCAGGCTCAGCATCCCCAGGGTTGCTGCGTGGGACCCCCTGCCCCTCCAGCTGGCAGCAAAGAAGCTCCATCCATCCCTATTTCCAGAGAAAGCAGAGCTCCGTGGATGAAAGCTCGGGGTAATTGATATTATTATCGAATCCAGCAGGATGCAGATTGTCACAGAGCAAACATCTGCCCGCTGCTCCTCAGGGAGCCCAGGGGAGAGGAGAGGGAGAGGGGGCTGCTGTGGCTGCTTGCATCTTCCCCCGTAGCAGGGCTGGTGATGATGGGAGGGAGGATGAAGTAAGGGAGAGCCGAGTGTGTGTGTTGGGGTGTGTGTATGCGTGTCTGTGCGTGCATATGTGCGTATAGGTGTGCACATACGTGTGTACATCTGTGTGTGCAGCCCAGGGACTGCCTGCGCCTCTGGGGTGTGTGATGTGATGGGGCGAGGTGGCTCATCACATCCAGAGACGTTCACGGGACTCAGGATGGGGACCCAGAGATGGTCGGACCCAGCACCCACCACAGTCCCTGTGTCCTGCCTGTTCTCTACACGCTGTCACATCAAAAGAGGCAATTTATCGGCGTCTAAAGGCTGAGGGGACCGCGTGTGCCTGGAGGTAATGGCTTCTGGTCTGTAAAGGATGGCAGCCATAAATATGCTCCAGGATGCTCCTCGTCATGGCAAAGCGACAAGGCGGAGACCTTCATCTCTGCTCAGCCCATCAATCACTTGACCCCGTGCTGCAGCCTCCTCCTGCCGTCCCCAGGCTGGGGTGTGGGATGGCTGCGGTGACAGTGGGAACAGTGGGGAGCCCCGGTGGGTGCCTCATTTCCCTGCAGCGATGCTGCTCCCCCCGGGGCTGGGTGCAGCCCCGAGCAAACCAGTGTGGCCAGAGGGGAGGTCAGCTCCTGACTGGGGCTTGGGGACATGGAGGTGGCCCCGGTGCTGGCACGGCAGCAGGTGGCACGACCGGTTTGGCATTTTGGAGGGTCCGTCTGTCATCACCAGCCACCTCGCTCCTGCTACCAGTGTGACAGGAGAAATCATAATTTATAGATGCCTTTTATTTCCCTCCTGGTGTACCATAAATAGAACTCTGCTGGCCTTTGCAGTGACACTCTCCCCGTCCATGTCCCTTGCCACCGGGCACAGAGGTGGCTCTGGGGTTTTCACGGGCTCACGCCCCTTGTGGAGCAGCAGAGCAGCCATCGGTGCCCCATGGGTGATGCTGGTACATGGCACTGCCATCCCCAAGGGAGTCTGGGGTTGTGCCCTGCGGTGACACATCCTATGGTGACCCTGGCTCCGTCCTGCCCTCGGCAGCACCTTTCCCATGGCAGGGCTGGTCTCTCTTCTGGCTGTGGTGGGGATGGAGGGAGACACTTCTATGAACATACTGGGAAGGATGAAGGGGTGAACGAGCATGTAAAGGTCCTGGGCGGGGGCCGTGGGGTGCAGGCGATGCCACAGGGGGGTGCTGGGTGGGTGGATGGGTCACCTGTGGGTCCCTATCCCCTCAATCCTTTGGGGTTGAGCCTGGGATGGGTGAGCCCAGCATTGGGCAAGGACAGGGCCACCACAAAGCGCTTGGGGGCTCATGTGTTCCTAATGAGGGTCCCTAATGAGGGTGGTGAGCAGCTGCAGGGCTGGGCGGGTATGTGTAGGTTTCCTCACCCCCAGCTGTGTTGCGTGAGGAGGATGATGAAGGTGGAGGAGGTTCCTGCCCTGTTTGGAGGGGGTTGAGCATGTGGTGGGGAGCTTAGAGAAGCCAGGTCCATGTGCTGGGATCCCATGGAGCTGTGCACAGCTGAGCTGGGCCACGAGGATGGGCCACTGGGCTACCAAGATTTGGGGACCACGACTGATGGGGCACAGAGGGAAGCTGGGCAAGACAAGGCAGGTGAGTGGTGTGTGCCGGGAGCTGGGCTGCAGCCCCTTCAAGGTGGGAGTTGTCCCCAGGTTGTCCCCAGGCCCCTGCAGGGGTCACTGAGCCTGGCTGTGCTGCCTCGGGGTGTCTCCAGGGCCACCCTCTGGAAAGAGGCGGCTGAGCTTGTTCACCACCAGTTGGGAAGCAGTTGTGTGCGGAGAAATAAATTAATTAAACCCATCAAATAAAACAGCACAACAGCCCCGGTGGGATCCCTGCTAATGCATTCACTGGTTGCATTTAGGTATTAATACCCTGACAGGAGGGCTTTAATTATCAGCCTTTAAGCCCAGTTTTCTCCTCCTCACTCGAGCATCTCCTGGCGCGGGTGCCCGCATCCCGTGGGAGCCGGCTGTCAGCTCCCGTCGCTCTCCGAGAGCATCCCCACTCCTCGCCCGGCGCCCGCGGCACCAGCCCAGCCTGTCTCCCGCAGTCATCCTCTCGCCGCCGCTCCGCCGGGACCCCGGCAAGCGAGGATCAAACCGAATTAACGTGAAGAAGCTCTTGCATAAAGATCGGGCAAAGCAAAGCGATTCCCGGCAGATCCCATGGCGCTGCCGTAACCCACGCCACCGGAGAGCTGGGGGCGATGGAGGGAAGAGCGTGGTGGGGCTCGGTGTGGGAAGAAGGGCGGCCGTGTTGTGGTTTTTGATAAATTGTTGATAATCTCCACTGCTGGAGGAGCTCGCGGCATCTCTTCTTTATTCAGAAAAAGAAGGAAACCCGGATCCGTGAGATCTGTGAGCTTAAGCAGCCCCGGTTGTGCAAAACCTGGGGAGGTTTTTGCTGGGCTTGAAAAGTGGCAGCATCGCACTCCTGGTAGCCAGCGGCACGGGACGGAGATGCCGGCATCGAGGCAAAGCGTGGCTTTGCCTCCCTTGGGTCTCTCTGTCCTGCCCTGGGTGTGAGGATGCGGCTGGTCCTCTCTTGTCCCCCTGGCAGGAGGCTGTGTCCAGAGCTGTCCTCCATGCTGGCTCATCCCTGGGGCTCAAATCCATCCCTTGGAAATGGAAGAAGGGGATTTCCCAGGCAGGGGGCTGAAGGAAAGCATCGCTCCCTCTCCCACACCGTCCCAGCAGCTTCGGACTGGGGAGCGCCCACCGGTGCTTCCATCCCGGCATGATGCCCGCCTCTCCTGCCCGGAGCTTTGCCTCCTTGCAGGATGGGATCCAGCAGAAGGACATGCACAATTTAACCAGCTATTGCAGGCTTAATGACACGGTCATTAGGAGTTTAGAAATTAAAAGGGGAAAAATAAGCCAGTGCTGTGCTTAACATGCTGGGGAGGGTGGGGAGATGCCAGGTGGGATTTATTTAAATTTTAGCTGGGGCAAACCTCCCCCGGGGATGGAAGGAGCGTGGAGACGTTTTGGTGCCGGGGTGCCAGGGGTGCAGCAGGGGTTTCCCATCCGGTGAGGGTGCTGGTGGCCAGGAGCTGCTGGTCTTCAAAGCCCCCAGGAGAAGCCACCGGGAAGGGATGAGGCGTTTGTCTCCCTGCCAAAGCGTGCTCGTCGCTCCCGCACGCTACCTTGCGCAGCTAATTGTCTTTTAATTGTAATGTAGCTGTAGTCAGTTGTGGTTTAATTAGCAGCGTACCTTCTCTGCGGAGCTGCTCGCGGGAGCCCAGGGCTCAGTGCTGTCGGGGGGGCTCGCGGGGCGATGGAGGGGGGATCATCGGGTTTAATGCTGGCACGGGGAGGAAGCAGTGTTCCTCTGGGATGGGCACGATGCTGATGGGAGGTGCAAGAAGTACTTGGGGGGTGGCAGGAAGCACGGGGACGGTGCTGGAAGGAGCAGGGGGAGGAGAAGGTGCCCCATCGGAATCCTGGAGAGACCCCGGCTCCACCGGAGGGGTTTGGTCCTGGGCCAAATCGCAGCTGGGGGAAATGGGTGCAAATGTGCTGGGGTGTGCTGCGGCACACCGACGCCGTCCCCGAATCGGCGATGGGAGCAGGGAAGGAGCCCGAGCAGATCCGTTTGCCGCTGATCGGCTCCGCGGGCTTCCTCCCGGCTCTTAATTTATTGGGTTGTTATTTTAAATATACTTTAAAGCGCGGCGCTGGTCGGGAAGCGGCTCTCTGAAGAGCCCATCTCGGGGCTTTCTCTCCATTTCCCATCAACGAGTGGGACATAACAAATCTGCTGTGTTTATAAATCAGCCTCCCATCCCTCCTGCTGCCTGCGGTTCCCCCCCCCTCTGCCTCCGGGCTATTTCTGACTCAGGCATCAGCGTGGCAATAACGAGTCGGGCACCGGGGCTTCGCCAGCGACTTACTCAATGATGCACGAAGCGGAGCGAGCACGTCTCGCTCGTCAGCGGCCGCGGGTGCTGCTGGCTCCTAACGACGGGCTTTTGCTTGTCGGAGGAATAAGGGGAGGGAGTTTGGGATTGATGAGAGGGACGGGAGGTGCTGTCACTCCGGGTGGTGGGACAATTCTTCCCAGCAGGGCTGTCCTGTTGGGCTCTGAGCCATAGGGTTGAAGTTAGCTGTGGTGGGTGGCTCTTGGGAAAGCCAAAATCCTCTGAAGCTGGTGGCCGGGTGCAATCCCAGTGTTTCCCGTGGGATGCTCCAACCCTGACCTCGCTCCTGCGTGGGACAGGACCAGGGATGTCAAGCGGCGTCGGAGAAAGCAGCCCAAAATTCCTTACCTCAAAGCCACGCTTTCATCCTTTTTCCTCTCCGGGCTTCACCCTGGGTAGCCAGAGCCTGGGCTGGAGTGGCCAATCTGCTTTATTTGCATTTTTTCCAGCCCGCCCGCTACTTCGGGGCAGCATTTTGCAGGGTGCAGCCACCTGCCCTGACCCCCTCACCCCCGGCCACACATCTGAGACCTCATAAAACTCGGTGCCTGCCTCGGGGATCGCAGCCGCAGCGGGTACGGCCGGAGGATGAATCGATTCCTGCCGGAGGGTCTATCCCTGCAGCACGTCTGCCCGAAAAATAGTTGTCAGGGCTGGTTTGCGTACGCTTGTATTTTCCCACCAATAAACTTCTGCCACAATTACCCCATTTTTTATCTTTATGGCCTTGGATGCTGCAGGAGATATTGGATCCATATCGGAGCAAAAGAGGACATGAAAAAAGCTACTAAAAGCAGAGAGGAGATCAGTCAAACCGTCGGGTGAAATACGCTATTTTGATTAAGCATTCCGCAGGTAACCCAAACATAATTTATGGGGCTTAAACAGCTGCACGCCGGGTTTCGCTCAGCGCCGAAGGAGAGCCAGGTCCTTCAAAGAGCGTCGGTTCAGCGTTACCTGCAGCTTGCTGCGGCCGATGGAGAGTGGGGACGGCCCTGGGGATGCCCCTGAGACCTCGCAGCCTGACCCCGTGGGGCGTCGCACCCCAGCACTGCCATTCTGGGAGGCTGGGATGGATAAGATGCAATTTGGATGTGCTGGGATGGGAGAAGGTGGTTTACCCGTGCAGCCGCTGACTGTCCAAGAGCAAGTGAGAGGCAGCAAAGAAGATGCTTTCCAGGAGCAGAGATTTAATTGCTGGAGCAAACGAAGCCACATTCAGGCCAGGACCTGCATCCTTCAGCTGGGGGAAACACTCTCGCCCCCCCTGAGCGAGCCTGGCTGCAAAGCTCTGAGTCTTGGGGGGCCCAGGGATGGGCTGTGCGTGTTTTTTGGGGAGTGGGGCTGATGTACCTTTGCCTTGCCCCGCTGCCCCTTCAGCTGGGACCCACACGACTCCTTGCCCGCTGTGCCAAGAGGGCATTTATCCTGGGGATGCTTCACGGTCCTCATCCATTGCCTGCTCTGACCGGGGCGTTCGCAGTGCCCCGTCCCGCCGCTGCCCGCAGGTGATGTGTGGGTGTCCGCCCGGCCGTGGCAGGCTGCTGCGCTGGGGCTTTATGATGTGTATTAAAAAAAAAAAAAAAAAAGTCGATAGGAAAGGGCTGGGAGGGATGACAGGGCCCATCCATCATGGGTGAGGAGCTGCGTCGTGGCTGAGGCTTATCCCAGCGAGAGGACCATGGAGCCGGCTGGCAGCTCCATCTCGCTGGGTCGTGCTGGTGCTGCTGGGTTTCTTTTTTCTTCCACCTTCCCTCACCTTGGTCCCTTGGCCATCCGTCACCCGGCAGAGGTGGTGGCAGCAGGGCTCTGGGTGAAGGGATAGGATTGATGGGCAGGAGGTGGCTGTGGGAGAGGAGGATCCGCTGGCGGCTGGGAATTGATGGGACGGTGCGTTAGGGACTCCCACGGCAAAAAGGGTGCTGCACCCCACTGTGATGCCCCTTCTACCGCTGCCCCCTGGAGCAGGGCAGAGCCTGTGGGGCTGTGCCGGAGTGTGTGGGTGCTTTGTGGGTGCCGATGGATGGAGGATGGTGCTCTGCATCCCAGGGTCAGCCCCAGGACCCAGCCATCCCTGAGGCTCCCACGTCCTCCATTCTGATAGCGGGGGGCTGCTGGGTCGTCTCCTGGGCGCCTGGGGAGGAAGAGCGAGCGTTTTAATTAATTATCCAGCAGGAACAAGGCATTGCAAGAGCTCAGGTGATGCGGGTAGGGATGTCCTGGGGACTGTGACATTTAGGCAAAGCTTGGTGGCTCTGTCCTCGTCACCCTCCACCTGCTTTTGGAGGGGGACGTGGTGGTGTTTGTCAGCGCAGCGTCGCCGGTGGTGATGGAGGAGGAGGAAAATCAGACACAGCCTGGGCACGGCACTGGGGGAGCCCGGCCCCGAGTCGGACCAGTAGCCCGGCACCTCCAGCTTGGCCCAAATTCCCCCCTCCCGGGGAGCAAGAGCCGCTTTGAAAGTGTCTTAACGGGGGGGCTTTGCAGAGCAGGCGGGGAGAGGAGAGCTCGCAGGTATCCCCGCCGTACTCCATAGGCGGGTGCTTGTCATTTAACATCAGTTAATGAGCACTTACAGCATTATGTAAATTTGCTCTTCACTCTCACCCCGAGGAATCAAATAAGAGCAGGTGCCTTTCCCCCCCCCCCTCCTTTTCTCTTTCAATCTTGCCGCAGATCATCTTTTCTTTTTCCTCCTTTTCCTTTCGTTTAGCAGCAGAGCGGTCGGGAGATGACATCGAATGGCAGAATTCAAACCGGCGTGTGCGGATTTCACAGACGGGCATTACCCGGGTACCGGTGCCACGGCAGAGCCTTGGCCTTGGCTGTGCCGAGAGCCACCCCCCCCCCACCCCCCACTCCCACCCGGCATCCTCCTCGCTTTCGGTGTTTTACATCCCTCCAGAAAACCTTTTACATCCCTTTGAAAGCGGGAAACCGCCGCCGTGGTCAGCACGGGGGCATGAGTGTCACGGGATGCTGGCGAAGGTCTGCCAGAGGTTTTTTGGAGCTGCGGCGTTAAAAGCAGCCCCGACGCCACTGCCGATGGGCTCTACGCTGTGGCAATGCCCAGGCAGGGACCGGCGGGCACGAGGGCTCGGGTCGACCTGAACGCACACGTGTTGGTTCAACCCTTCGGTAAATGGTGATGGAAAAGGCACTTGGCTTTGTACACATCCGTCTCCTGGAAGTACTTTTTAGTTCCTTTCTTTAGTAATTATTCTTGGTATGAGAAAGCAGCTCAACAGCTCTAAGACCTGGGAGGAAATGTGTCAGTCATATAATGATTTTCTTGATATTTTTCCCCCTTCAAATGAAAGTTGGCTAATGGTTCGTTTCGAAAAAAATAATTGCCACTGATTTCTCCAAATTGCAGAAAATGTATTAATGACACTTTTCAAGACAGAAATAACACAATTTGCATTTAAATGTGCCTAATCTTTGCAAACTCCACTTGGTATTTTCTTGTAGACACATAAAATACTGAGCGTTTCAGCACATCGTGAGAGCGCTGCGGCTCCGGAGGAGCGCTGATGAATGGTGGCGGGAGCAGGTGCCTCACAGCCGGGGACGGTGGCAGGGGACGGTGGCTCTCGTGGCAGCGGCTCCATCTCGGCACGGCCAGCTCCGCTGAAGGCTGCGATGCTCAGACCGTGCAGGGTTTGCTCCTCCGTACTGCTGGGAGAGGACCGCAGCCTCGCCGAGCTGCTTTATTAATAACCTGGCCCTTGATTGCTATTGCTGCTTCATTAGCGAGAGCCCAAGGGGGACCAGCGACACAAGCGATGTGCGCAGTGGGGCACGGCTCTCCCGGGATGGGGAACCCCAGGAGAGGCTGGATGTCCCCATCCTGCAGGGATAACCTGGGGGTGAGGGTGGCATCGGGGTCCTCTGCCCTTTGCCTCCTGGCCCAGGGCAACCTCCTTCTCTGCTGCTTCAGCTCTTGGCACCCACAATGGCTGGGGCCGTGGGTGAGCAGAAGGTGGGGTTTGGGTCCCTTTAGCTGCCTTAATATCCCGCTGGCATCGCTGGTGATGGGAAGGATGATGCCAGGAGAGGCGAGCGTGTAGGGCTACGTGAGCATTCCCTTCCCAGGAGCAGAACCACGGCCGTGGGGGGGGCTGCTCTGCCCCCAGAGCCTTTGCCATGCCCCCGCGCTCCCCTCCGCCCCGGCTGCTGCAGTTTAATTCCGCATTAGGCATGAACGTGTTTGGGTTTAGAAGATCAGAACGGACTCAGGGCTGCTGAAATCGGACTTTTCCCTGGCTTTGGCAGGGCCGAGCTGCTGCGGAGGACTGAGAGCAAAATCCCGCCCCCGGCAGCTTCAGCGGGAGATCAAGAGTAGTCAAGAAATCATGAGGAATCCTTGGGCTAATCTTCCTCTTCCTGAATAACGATCTTTCCCAGCTCCTGGTACGGGGGCTGCCTGCAGAGCGCCTGGGCCCCATGGGTGGGGAAACTGAGGCACGGGGCAAGGGGGGCACCAGCCCAACCTGGGGTGGGTTTGGGGACTCCGATGGAGCATTTCCCCAGAGCCAGGAGGCAGCGGTGCAGGGTCTCTCTGGCCCCCAGGATGTCTCTCTCCTGCCCCCTTTTTTAGGATAAATGCATTTACCTGGAGAGGGGAAACATCTCCTTTCATCAGTGGAAAAATAACTGTTTCTTTCATGCAAATAGTAACTCCAGTGCTGTCAATATTATGCCCTGTGGAGCTGAGGCTGCTCCCTGCTGCAGGCAGGAGTCTTTCTGGGGGCTCATTTTCCGGGTGTTTATGGCTCCACCGTAAAAGAAAAACAGCTGCCAAGAAAAAAGAAATTGCAGACAATGCAGGAGGGTTTTGTCCGGGCAGTGTGGGGGTCCCGAGGGTCTGCGAGTCCCTTCCCCTTCCATCCAGGTGAGTTCCCAGTGATGCTCTGTGCTGTGCTCCATCCCAGCAGCTGCTTTTGGGGCCAGGATTGTGGGGTGCTGGGGGTGTGGGGTGCTGGGGGTGTGGGGTGCTGGGGGTGCCGGCATCCTGCACTGCATGGCTTTGTTTCCCAGCCCTTGGGGGCTGAACTCACTCGGTTGTGATTTATGTGCAACGCGCTCGGATCCTCCCCGGGCCTCGGATCCCATAAAATGCAAACAGCTGCCTTAAAAACTAAAAGGAGGAGGAAAGTGCTCTCCGCCTTCCTCCTCCCTCCACGTCCTCTCCTGTCTGGCTCCGGCTTTGTGATTATTTTTGCTCTTCCTCCCTCCTCCCCAGGTTAGACCCTTTGCATGCCCTGCAGAGGTGCAGAGACAGTTCCCCCTTTGGGGCTGGTTTTGGGGGCATCCCTGAGACCCCAAGCCCTGTCCCCTTCATCCTGTGTCACGTCCTGGGGTCAGGACTCATCCCTGGTGTCCCCATTCCTTGGGAGGGGAGTAGGGGCACACAATGGAGGGCACGGAGGGGACAGGAGAGAGGGACCGGTGCACACAATGCCAGGGCTGCCGGTGGTACCCAGGGTTTCTCGCAGAGCCCCCCTTCCCTCAGGACTTCCCCGGGAAGGGCAGGGGCAGCGGGGGACCCTCGCCAGCCCCTCTCTCCTCCCCGAGTCCTTTCTCCCCTCTCCCCTTCTGTTTTCCTTGCAAACAGCTTGCCTTTGAAATTCAAATGTTGCTGTAGCCCTTTCCTCACCCACTGCAGGAATATCTCCCTTTTCATCTGAAAATAATTAACAAATGAACAAAACTCCTGTGTGAAATTAAAATTCATGCCCAGAGGTGACCTTTGAAGCCCAGCACTTGCTGCTGCTGGGTTGGGTTGGGTTTTTTTTTTTATACCTTTTTTTTTTTTTTCTTTCTCACGCTATCCCTGACTTCAGAAGGGCTCCTTTACACCTCCTTTTCTCTCTCGGTTTTTTAATTGCATTACATTGCAATCCTCCAGAGATGCTCTCCCTCCCGCCGCCTCCTCTTCCCCGGTCCTGGCTATTCCCGTGGGCTCCCAAATCTCCCCCCCCCCGCCCCCTGGCTCATCCCGATGCTCTCCACGGGCTCCGGCTCGGCGGGCGCAGTGTGTCGGGCTGTCTGGCAGATCAATAAGGTTATTAAATCCCCACCAGCCGGTCGTGGCCGGGCTCCATCTGGCCAGCTGGCAACCGGACACGGGGCCGGGGTCAGCCACCATGGGAGGATAATTGTTTGTAATTGGTAACGAAGAGCCTTGGGCAGCAACTTCGCCGCCGGAGCCCCACGGCGGCTCGCCTGCCCCAGCGAGGGGACTTCCCCGCTTGATCCCCACGGGGATGGAGATGTCTCGTTGCTGCTCATTTTAGCTTGATGTTCCGGTGCTCTGGATTTTCTTGCCTCAGCGCTGGCTGCTTGCAAATGCTTTGCTCTGCTGTCGTGATGGACCCTTCCCACCTCCACCCATGGAGAAGGCAGCCCAAAGCTGGTTTTCTCACTGGGACCATCTCACGTGATGGTCCCAAGCTGCAGCCTGAGGTGTTTTGGGGTCTTGCTTTGCACCCTGGTTGGGATGGATGGTTCTGCTGGGCCACCCCTGCATGTGTGGTGGGGTTTGAGGAGCAGTGAGGACACGAGTGAGCTGGGCCAAGGATGGGGCACTGGTAGAGGAGGAGAAAAGGTCTTTTCCCTGCGTTGGAACAGGCTCTGCTGGCTTTGCCCTGACACCCAGGTGGACCCAGTTCCCCCCAGCCATGGGTGGGATGCCAGTGGGGCATCAGCTCAGCCATGTACCAGGGTTGCTCCGTGAGGATGCTCCTTTGGGGTCGGGCAAGGACCCTCTGGCTTCCGTGGGTTCCTCTCGGCTCCTGTCCTGCAGCCCTGGCTCTGGGGAGCAGCAAACAAACAGACCCCCCCAACCCCTCTCGGAGGCAGCAACCGGCTCTGTAATTAAGCCAAGTGGGAAAGGTTGCCATGGTACCAAAAGCAAAGAAACGAAGCTGCACCTTTACTGCTGCTCCGGAGCCTCGGGGCGTTCCCAGCTCCTCTGTCTGGGGCGGTGGGATGCTGTGGGGCACAGGGGACCCCACTGTCCCCCTGGCCTCTGCCCCATGTCTGCAGAGGGGCAGAGGCATCTGGATAGGGCAGCTGGGCGCTGGAGCCACGGCTGTGCCTTGTTTGTCCCCAGGGATCTGGTGTTGGTCCCCATGGGCTCCCTGCTCCATCCTGCGTTCCCTGTGTCCCTGCAGTGTCCTGTGCCATAGGGCCATGTCCTCGTTCATGTGGGGCCCACTGGGCTGTGCTCAGCATGGTGCAGTTGGCTCTTGGAGGTGTTCTCTGAGGGGTTCATATGGGCCCCAGCCTTGGCGGGGGGTAGGGGGGTCCACAGCACCCCAAACCTGCTGGCTGATTGCCTCCCCCACACCACAACATCTCCCAGTGCCTGCGATCGCCCTGATGGAGACGGTTCCATCACATCCCGTTGTCCTGGCAACAGGCAAGGATGCTGCTGAGCCAGCCCTGGCCTGTCCCCTCCGGCTATGGGGGCTGCCCTCACCCTGATATATCCCCCTCCCCGTGCCTGGATCCGAGGGTCTCCCTGCATTTCCCAGCCAGCCAGCGAGGGAGGGCACTTCTGCCCCCGGGACGGGGGGGACCACCCCGTCCTCACGGCCCCGGCTCGCTCCGCTCCCGCCGGCTGCACACAGACAGGGTTGCTCGGTGACATTCGTGTCCCTTTGCCCCCGCCGGTTCCTCGGCGGGTTATGATTATTTACGGGGTGAGGAGCAAAGCAGGCCTGCGGCACAGCGGAGTATCAATTAGTTAATTATCGGCAGGCCACCCGCCTGGCTGCCAGAATTAAGCCGTTTGCCAGAGGGCTCTTCTAGGAGTGAAGAGCCCCCTGCCCCGAGCAGGTAACAGCGCTGGGCGGGGGGGGGGCGGCTTCTCTCTAGGGATGAGGTCTTGGAGCAGCCCCCGGTGCCGGACCGTGGCCGTGCCACCGTCTGGATAGCCCCCACCCACACTAAACCCCCCCCCGGTCTTCCCCCCACAGCCCCCTCTAGGGACATGAGGTTTGAACCCTGGCATGAAAAATGCCACTTTAGACCAGGGGGGACGAGCAGGTATTCAGACGACACCCATTTGGGTGAATTTCCCCCATTTTAAACCCTCTTGGGTTTAAAATCTGCTGTGTATGGAGGAAACATGCTTTTCACACCCAGTTTAATCTCATTAGCAGCAGTGGCGGCTCCTGGCCGTGGCGGGGGGACATTGGCACGGACAGAGGCTCGGGACACTGGGTGTGATGAGTGGGAGAGGTCTCAGCCGCTCCTGGGCCTAGGCTGGGATGTGTTTTTCCTGCCTCTGCCCCACATTTCGAGCTCTTTCCTTGCCCTTTCTCTGGCCTTGTCCTCCTGTTGTGTTCCTGCTGTGACAAAAATAGCCAAAGAGGTGCTAAAATAGAATTAAGGCGCTTGAATATGTAAATTCTAGTTGTGCTCGCCCTGTTGCCTCCTAAATTTCAGCAAGAACGATGCCTTTCTTCCCCTCTCAGCCCGAGGGGATGATTTTGGACCAGGGAGCACCTGGACACAGATGTTCAGGGGGGTGAGGAGCTGGGCTCCCTGGATTTGGGGGCTCCCCTCGACAGTGATGACTCTTTTCCCAAAAGGTCCTATAAATACTGGTTTTTCCACCCAAAATCGGTGAGTGACATCGCTTACACCAGGCGGTAGCATGTGAGCTCCCTTTGGCCACCCCCGGGGGGGACACGGCATCGCTGCCAGCTGGTCCCCATCCCACGGAGGGATGCTTCACCGTCAACATCTTCCTGGGAGGAGGGTTGGAGGGGGGGAACAGGTTCAGCCCTGTGGTGAGGGGCTGAACCTCCAGTAGAGGAAGAGCTTTGCAGCCTGGAGTCGATTCCTCTTCGTGCGGCGAGGGGGAATATTTTGGGAGCACTGCCAGGAATCGTGGCTGCTCCCGCGGCCGCCGAGGGGAAGGAATTAAGCACTTTGAGACGCTGGCAAAGGTCCCCCTGGGAGCCCTGTGGTGACTTCTTCAAACCCATCGTCGTTTTTCCCTCCCATCAGGAGTTTCAGTACACGGCTGCTGCCGGTGCCAAGACCTCCCATCCCCGCTCCCCTCCGGCACCGCAGCCCCCTGCTCTGTGCGATGCCCAGGTCTGCATCACTCCATCCCTGCACTGATCTCCGGCTGAGACACCCTGGGGGACCCTTAAATCCCTGCCTCTGGCCGCGGTCCCCCATCCCACGCCATCTCCCCCGAGCTGCTCCCTCTTCCCCCGGTCTGGTTTCTCTCCGCCGAGGCGGGGGGGGGCTGGGTAAGGCTCGCTCGGAGACGGGGAGGCTCGGGGCCGTGGGTGTGAGCTCTGCCAGTCGGCACAGATGCTGTATTTGCTCACACAACGGCTCTGCTTCCCCCTCCAGATTTTGCCCTGAAAAACTAGGGCGCAGCCATGCTGCCCACGTCTCCTAATCCCCCTTCCTGGCATCTGCCGCTCCCGCTGCTCAGGGATGTGGGAAAAGACGTGTCCCTCCCTGGATGCAGCACCCATGGGCCTGGAAGGATCCAGCGATGGATTTAGGGGGGTCAGATCCAGGATGAGACCCGCTGCTCTTGGCTTCCTGCAGCAAAACGCAGGCAGGATGGCCTTCGATGGGGGTGCCATCCCGTGTGTGCCAGGGTGGCCGGTGCCCGGTTCAGGAAGGAGCACCAGGGCATCACAGGGACCTCATTGGAGGCGTCTGCTCCTGTTCTCCTCTCCCTCAGCTCGAGCGGAGCAGCAGGTCGAGGTCCCTGCGTGGCCGCGCACCCTCCGGCTCCGCACCAGGCGGTGGCAGGGAGGCAGCAAAATCTGCATTTAAATGGGGATATTTAAAGCCCGAGCCGGGTGGGAAGCGAAGGAATCAATTTCCCAAGTGGGAGGGTGGGGTGTTATTTTTATATATATTATTGGATACGCAGCTTAAATCTGGCCCTAGAAGATGAAGAGGAAACGGGGCAGGGTGGGGAAGGGAAATCGTGTCCCGGTGTTATTGCTCTGCAGCCACCGGCTCCGGGTGCTCCGGGAGAATTGCCCATTGCTGCCAGCCCCAGGCCATGCCACGCTGCGTCCCCCTCCTTCCCTGGCCCCAGCTGGGGTGGCAGGAGGGGACAGGGACTCGGGAACACCCTTTCTCATGTGCCCTGCGGCTCGGCATGCTGCGGGGGGTGCTGGCAATTACCAGGGTGCAAAAGGCAAATGGTCAAAGCGTGGGAAGGCAAAGCCAACGAGGTGGTGTCGGTGCCCAGGGCTGCTCCACACAAGGATCCAAAGGGCTCCAAGCATCCCCACCAGCTCATGGCTACGTGTTTTGGGCCATCGCTGGCTCCGGCCGGGATGCGCATGGAGTTCCCCATGGAGCCGTGCACGCTCCTCCAGCAGCGACGCTGGTTTTTGGAGGTGGGCAGGGGCTGCTTTTGTGCTGGTTGTTAATTAAGAGGATCATTCAGAGCCACTAGTAGTGTAGTGTGTTGTCTTATAATAGTTGCGATTCTGTTCCTGTGCCAGCTTCCATTAGCAACAAAACCCACTTATCTTGTTCTTTCCTATCTCTTCCCTTTATATTTTTATCCTTCCCTCTCCCTGTAAGTCTCTCTCCTCTTTTTTTCAGCCCCAGCACCGCAGTAATAATTCTACCAGTCGTCATCTCGGTTGACAAAACACTGTTGATGTGACAGCTCCGAGCTATGAAATCTCCGTTACCGCTCGATAATTAATTTACTAATTGCGTGTGCTGCTTCGCCACGCGGCTCGAGGCCAGCTCCAGGGCCAGCGGTGCCATCCTGGCCTCGGTGCCCATCGGCCAGGGGATGCCTTAGGGAGGGGAGCGATGGGGTGGTCCCCTCCCTGTTCTGGGGACCGCAGGGGGATCTCCGTGGGGATGGAGCCACGCTGCTCCATGGGGGGCTTTGCCATGGGACGCTTCCCAGGTTGCTCCTTCTGGGATGTTGGTGGATGGACGTGGTTCTCCTGGGGAATGGAGGAAATTGGGATGGAGGGAAGGGGCAGGGGCTGGCGTGGGATGCAGTGGGCTTGTTGGGGTGGCTAGCGAGCCCCATTGCCCCCTGCCTTTGTGCCCCAGCAAGCTGCCGTCACCGCTGGCCACGTTTGAATGAGTAAAGGTGTCATCTCCATCCTCTGTCCCACCAGAGAGAAAGTTTCAAAACTGCTCCGTCATTTAGAAGAAAAAAGCCCTTCCCCACCTGTCTCCTGGCTCATAAATGTGGGGATCCCCCAGCTCCAGGCGTCGGACAGGACCCGCCACTGCCTTTGCACCCTGCGAGGGGCAAGAGGTGTCCCCAAAACCCCCTCCAAGTGTCACATCCAGCACACTGCAGCCAGCTGGTTTCTTCACCCTTTTTAAAGACCCGTCCCACGTCTTACGTGCGGTGGGAAGGTGTGATGACGGGGAGAGGGGAGGTCTCTCCTCCTGCTGATTCCTTTTTAAACCAACTCAGAGACCGCCTGTGTCTCCTGCCCGGGAGCTGGGGCTTGGTGAGAGATGATGTTTCCCACACGGGGATTTTGGTGGCTGTGAAATGTTTTGATTGTCCCTGATTGCAAGAGTCAAAGTGAACAAAGTCTGCCAGAGCCACTGTAACCAAGCGCATCTCTCACTTCGACATCGCCGCTTGTTTCATTCCTGGAGGGAAGCGTCGGGTTTTGCTCCGTTTTGTTGATTTTTTGTTGGCTTCTTTATTTTCCCTTTGATGTCTCAAGCCCCAAACGATGCATTTTCATCTGCAGGAAAACTTCTCCAGGTCTCCAGCGGGAGAGATGGGGCAGGACCTCAGCCAGGCCCCTGCCTGGGGAGCAACTTTTGGGGTTAAACTCCCCTGTTTGGGGTTGTGTGGGGAGGAGAGACCCCATGTGCTCCCCAACCCACGGAGCCTCTGCCGTGGCATGGTGTCACCGTGGCGTGGTGCCATGGGTTGGCAGTGGGGACAGACAGACCCTGCGTGCATCTCCTTGGGCTTTGCAGCCGGGGAGGTGACACGTGCTGGGATCCTCGTCAGCCTGTTTTTAGGAGATGTCACCCGAGGCTCGGTATTGGTTTGTTCCCACCGCCTCTACCTGCTCGGGCTCAGCTGCGTTGCCACGTTGTCACCCACGGCTGGCACACAAGCGGGGATGGGGCAGCTCGGGGGGACCAACTCCGGCAAATACAGGGGTAGGGGGGGTGCTGGTGCTTGGCTGGGCTTGGGTCTGCTCTGAGAGCATGTCAGATACAAACAGGGAGGGGAAACTGAGGCACAGGCTGGTGGCCTGCAGGGGAGCTCGGTGCAGGGCTCTGCCCCAGCTGGGTCAGGTGTCACCAGTACATCCATGGCACGGCCACCTAATGGGAGGTTAAGTGCCCTGCCCCGGTGCCAAGGGACCTTCCAGGGCTGCCAACTCCTTACTGGGTAAATAAATAACATCTCGCCTCCAAAGCCGTGGGGTTGGTTACGTGGTAATTGCTTTTTGGGAGATGCAGTTACCGGGCGATGTGGCAGAACGTGTCCTGGCACAGTCTCCTGCCAGGATGCAGCCCAGGGTCGGGCGCTGGTGGCAGAGGGTGCCGTCCCCCTGGGTGCTAAGGGCATCGTGCTGCTCATGGTGACCCCGGCACTGTCCTCTCCTGCGCTGGGCTCCCTTCCACCGCACGCTCCCAATGGCAGGGGACCGGCCCAGCCTTCCCATGTCCTTCCCCTCTCCCTGCAGCCAGACCCACCAAACCCACCTTGATTTAAATCCTCCTCTGTTTCCCGGGCTTTGGGGCTCCCTTCCCTGGTTTACAGGAGGGTGTGCACCGTGCCGTGTGTCCCCCCTGCGTTTTGGGGGCTGCGTCTGAGCTTGGCACCCTCAGCCCAAGCCCAGGAAAATGCTGATTTGTGATTTGGGATGGGAGAGGAGGGGACGGCGAGGGACTGCTGAAAGCTGAGGCTGTTTGGGTAAATGAGTGATGGTTTTGAAGCGCGGAGCTGTGGCTCTCAGCAGCTTTTGAAGCCTTGGGAAATTTGTCTTTTTGACTCTGCAAGGTGCTCAGGCGGGGAGGGAAATGCATTACAAGTTGAAATGCTTTGAGAGCAGAGGGGAAACATTATGTGATTCAAACCCCGTTCCTCCCAGCGAGAGGAACCCAGTGAACACAATATATTGTATTCTTCACGTTCCTTCGCCTCCCTGTGCCATGTGTGTAAATGTGCTTGTTCCACCCCAGCTCCAGGGGCCTGGGCTGCAAACAGGAGCTGGCTGCTGTGGCACCCACTTCCCAACGAGCTGGGAGCTCATCGCATCCAGCCTGGCCCGGGGGGATGCGGGGAACATCCCCCCCTCAGGCAGGGGCTGTGGGAGAGCCCAGATCCTGGTCAAGGATAAAGCCCCTTCCCATTCCGAGCATCCCAATGGTCTCCCAGCCTCCCCTCAAGTGGGTTTGTCTCCCATCAGAGCGTGGGAAAGGAGCTGAGTGAGGATGGGGGAGCCTGATGTTGAGCATCCTGGGCACCCTGATGGTCTCCTGGTCTCCCCTCAGGTGGGCTTTGCCCGTGGCAGAGTGGGGTATGGGGGGGCTGTGCCTCTGGTGGGTACCGGGGGGGGTTGGAGCCGCTCTGTGCCGAGCACGCGCCGCCCCGCCGGGGAGCCTGGGAGCTCAGCGTGACGTGTAAGGAGTCGAAAATAGAATCAATGCCGGTTTGTTCATGATAATAAATGGGAGCAAATCGCAAACAGTGGGTAAGTGACTGACAAACGCTGGTATTTTAATGTCCTCACAAAAGACCCATGTGTAAGTGGGACTTTGCATGAGTAATTCCATACATTTTTAATGGTGGACCCTGGGGGAGAATCAATCACGCTGCGCAGTTGAGTTTCCCTAATGCAAGGCACAACACAAAGCAATTTTGTTTGCTAAGGCGGCGCTGAGAGCTGGGGGGGGGGGGGGGCACCATGGAGCCGCTGCCTGCTCTCCCCCTCCGACAGCAAAGTCCTCCTGGGGACCTCTCCCCGGGAAATATCCCTTTGGCAAAGCCGGCTGCATCTCCCCAGGAGTTACTGGTGGAGCTGGGGGCTCACTGGGAAGGGTTCTCTGTCTCTGTGGGACTGAGAGGCGGTTGTTGGGGGTTTGTGCATGGAAAAAACGTGCCCAGCTTGGCCCTGGGTGCGGAGATGAGTCTGGAGGTTCCGGCTATCGCAGCAAGATGCTGTCCCCGGTGGTACCCAGGGACACGGGCGTCAGATCCTGCCTGGGGATGCAGGATCCCAGCTGGCTGCTGGTCTCTCTCCAGGGCTCCTGGAGAGCACCCCACTTTTTGGGAGCACCCCAAGGCTCTGCTCCGAGCTCCCCTTTGGCCAGGGTTTCCCTTGACCTTCCCGGAGAAGCTGGCTCAGCCGGTGGCATGAAGGGAGAGGCCAAGTGACAGATACCACCAAGAAATGCCCTAATTGTTATTCTGGGTGATCCTGGCCCCGTTCATCTCTGGTGGCAGGACGCTTAATAAGTATTAGCAGAGCGAGCCCGGGGCTGCACAGGCAGCAGCACCCCAGGGTGACAGGCTCCACACAGTGCAGGGTGCTGCTCCCACAGCAGGAGGGTGTCACTTGGGGACATGGGCCAGTTTTGGGGCTGTTTGCCCATCCTCTGTGACTCCGAGAGCTCAGTGTGGGTCCCGCAGCCACACGCGGTGGCAGAGGTGGCAGGGAGCCCTTTCTGCGAGGGCAGGCAGCAAGCGTGAGCTTTTTGTGATGGAAATGCGGCCCTGCAGGAGCAAAAGGCTAATGTGCTCTGGGTAGCTGCTAAAACTTCTGCCGGGGATATATAGCACCTCATTTACGATGATATTTTTTATGCTGAAATGGAAGAAAGCAGCTGCTATCTGTACAAACAAAATTAGGCCAAAGGAGGAAAGTAATTTTGTAAAAGAAATAGGGAGATGCAGGGGGAGATGGATAGGAGACAGATGAATAAACACAATCTACATAGAAACTGATAAAAATTCAATTTCTGCTCACACACGTCCCGGTCTAGCTCACTCCCTTCCTCTCCTCTTCTCCACACGCTCCGACGTTGTCTGCAGCCCTCGTGCATCCATCTGGGATGTGGGAGGCAAACACAATGATCCTATTCTGTCTTCAACACGCTGCAAAATTTTCTTTAATTATGGTTCTTTAATTCCTCTGGCTCTGGCTTCATCTTCAATATTTTTTCCCGTGCAAGCAGTGGGTGCCAGGGTGAGCGTCCCGTGGGGCCAGGTGGCCCCGCTGCATGACCCTGCTCCCACCACAGTGCTTCCATGGGAACCCGGATGGGAGATCCGGGACTGTAACCCCACGGGATGAAGGAGGTCGGAAGGAAACGGCAACTCCCACGAGCGATGCGTGGTACCCACGAGTGTGGCTTTATCCCCGTTCTAAGGATGGGTGTCCTTGTAAGGCCCAGCCATGGGACCACAGCGGGCTCTCCCTGATGCTTTTCAAGCACTTTTAGTGCCTTTGGCTTTGGGTTCTTAAAAAAAAAACAAACCCTCTCCCAAGTCTTCCCGGGGCTGCCTGTGCCCCACAAGCCAGCGGCTTGTCTGTGACCTGGGGTTGTGCACAGCGAGAGTGATGTTGGGGTGGGGAGGACCTTCCTTGGGTTCATCAGGGCAGCCCTGGCTGGAAAACTCATCAGCGTGAGCTTAACGACTGACCGCAGGCTGGTCTGGAAGCTGGAGCTGGCACATACATCGTCTTTGATCCGCTACCGACGGCCCTGCATCCATCCTGGTGCAAAGCCCGTGCGGAGGCAGCGCTGCCCGCTGCTCCTGCTCCTCCTGCTCCTCCCGCTGCAGGCAGAGGATGCACGACCCCCTGCCTGCACCTCTGCTCTCAGAGGAGACCTCTCCTGCTTCTTCCTTTGCCCTCTGATCCCGGGGGAGAGCATCTCGCCCACTGATCGACTCATCATCTATGGATAACGGTCCATTCAGGTGCGTTTTTTTGCAGAGGCTGCTGGAGGAACCCGATGTAATGGCTCTCTTTGATGCTAAGGATGGCGGCCTCTCTGCCTTTCCCAAATCCGGCGCTAAAAGTTGACTCGGAGGAGAAGGATGGATGTTTGTGAAGTGTGGGACTGAGGTGGAGCAGAGATGTGGGAGCAGGGCTGTCCTGGGCGGGGGGGGGGCATTGCAGGGCTGACCCCCCTCCTGCCTTCCTCTTCTCCCTGGCCCAGGACCGGGCTCTGGATGCACCCCGAGGTGCTGCACATCCCTGCCTGGGGCTGGGTTCGTGCAGGCGGGGGGCTCTTGTGTGTCCCCTATAGCTGGGGATACGGGGCACAGGGCTTTGCAGTGGGTACGGTCCATCCCCGGGGAGCGAGCGACAGCTCCGGGCGAGAGGGGATCGATGAGAGCAAAGCGAGTGCACTCTCCGATCCGTTCAAAGGGCAATGGAGCGTGGAAACGCCCGTGCCACTGGGGAGCGGGGAGCGTGTCTCTGGGGCACGGGGACAGCCAGACCTGAGCCCTCCTCCTGCCACACATGGAATGCTGGGGGAGGCCAGACCCGATTCTGAGGGGTGCTGAGCAGCCGTGGCCGGGTCCTGGAGGCTGGTGGGGCAACATGGAGCATCCTCAGGGTGTGGTACCCACATCGCCCCCAGTGGCATCACTCCCCAGAGACCCCCGCTAAGGGGGCACCCAGGAGCGGGGGTTCTGCTCCTCTCCGGCCCCCGCCTCGGGCAGTTGGGAGGCTTCACGCTCCGCACCGAGTGCCACCATGTCAGCGAGAGCTGGGATTGGAGATGGAGGGTGTGGGGCACCCACGTCCCCCGTGCACGCCCACGTCCCCCGTGCACACCCACGTGTGCGGAGGCTGAGCCGAGCTGCAGCCTGGTTTCCATAGGAAACCAAGCAGAGGCCAAAATCGCGTTGGGAGGTGCTGGGGGGGCTCAGAAATGAGGCCCGAAAAGCTCTGTGCCCAGGGAGCCTTGCCATCCCACCCTGTGCTCTGGGGACACTGGCTGGTGGTGACAGCGTGGTGGCACCTGGGAGTGCGAGAGGGGCAGGTTGGCTGTGGTGGGGGGATTCGGAGAGGGGATTTTGGTGATGAAACAGGCTCTTTGTGCTCCCCTGACACTTGCAAATGACCAAAATGGGGTGGTGAAGGGCTGTCACCAGCGCTGCGGGGCTGTCAGCGGTGCTGGGGCATGTCCCTGCCCTTCTCACTGCCCTGAGCTTGTGCCAGACTGGGGCTGCTCAAAGCTCACCCAGAGCATCCCATCCTGAGCAACGGGGAGTTTGGGGCTAATCCAGAGCCCCCGGCACGGTGCAGCCTGTAACCACAGGGGCTGGGAGGCCACATTTTCCCCGGGAAGACCCTGTGGATGAGGGGAGAGGAAGGATGGCATCGTTTTGGGGTTGAGGACCACGCAGGCGTGTGAGGGAAGAGCCTCTTGCGGGCGGCAGGCTCTGCCCGGCTCCTCACCCTCACCGATGGCACCTTCACCCTGAGCGCTGCCTGCGTGCCAGCCCTCCCACACCTCCTCCTCCTCCTCCTCCTCTCCCTACACCTCCTCTTCCTCCTCCTCTTCTCCTCCTCCTCCTCCTCCCCCTCCTCCACGGGCCTTTTGCAGGCTGCCAAGTGAAGATGCATTTGCCGGGCTGCGCGCTCCAAAAGTTGATAATTCCCCTCCAGGCAATTAAAAGGAAGCCATTTCTCCTCAATCAGCCGTATTTGAATATGGAAATGATTTTTAATTACTCAGAGTCAATATCATTTTATCACCGAAATGTGTTTGAACGAGGTTCGCCGTATTTGCAGGGCGTCTAATAAGCTGAATGCAAATTCTCTGCGATTCACGCTTTTTAAACCTTCTGATGAGCGAGGCAAGGTGCTGCCCTTTGAAGGTTTCATTCCCAGGCTCCTGACAGGGGCACGAAATGCCAGCCGTTCCCTCCTGCCACGGCTGCCACGGCAGGGGCCGGGTGGGACACGGACGTGGCAGGGGCCACCAGCCTGGTGGGGACACAGGGACAGAGACTGCTCCTTCCCCGAGCGTGGCCGTCCCCGGTTTGCCTGGCCCCGAACATGCCCTGGGTCAGCTCCGCACGGAGCTAATGACAGCTCGGCAGCGTTAGATCCCCGGCTATTGTCTCCTGATTAATTTGCTAATTATGTTCTGCTTTTATCCAAGGGGCCTGGCGGCGGTGCGAAAATGTCAGGCACTTGTTTATGCCCCGGGTTGCTGGCGGAGTGACAAAGGCAGAGTCCCACAGGAGCCACGCGTAACCTGGCCCTGCCGGCTCCGGCATCACCGCCCCACGGCTCCCACGGGGCTGGGACCGAGCTGTCGCCTCTGCCACCGCCGTCCCCAGCAGCCCCGGGCCTGTCCTTTTGCCTGTGCCTCGATTTCCCCGCAATGGTGGGGGCTGAAAATAGCCAGAGCCATCTCCCTGCAGGCTCCAGGGGTGGGGAGCGCTGGCACGGCGGTCCTCAGTGCCACCACGCCATGGCAGGGACCGACTGCCCGTGGCTGCGGTCCCTGTGCCTCCACGGGGGCGTCACCAAGGGGGTGCAAAGCACACAGCACCCAAGGCAAAGGGCACCGGGGACAGCATTGCCCCCATTTCCCGCTCCCTCCTGCATCCCACGCATCCCAGTTCACAGCTTACTGGGAGGCACTGGGGCTCCAGCCGCCGTGGGGAGAGGCCCCTGCAGATGCCAGCCCCTTGCTGAAAAGGGGACAGGGGATGTGGCCGAGCGGCTTCCCAACATCCAGCCTCTGGGTTTTCCTGCTGCGAGAAGCCATGAGGTGTCGGCGTTGAACACCGCGCGCCTGCAAGGCCCGAGCAGCCGAGATAACATCCCCGCTGCCGGCTTCAGCCGGGGCTTCTGCAGCCCTCATGTATATTAATCGAGATGAATATTTATGCCAAGTTTCTCGCTCTTGAGCGGTTGCTCGTGTGCAGGCGCGCTCCGGCTACCGCTGCCCCTCGGGGTGGTGAAATGGCTCCGGTGGCCGGAGGCTGCGGGCAACCCCGCGGTGGGAATGGGCAACAACTGGGATGGGCAGGCAGCAGGCACGGCGGGCTGTGGGCTTGCTCCTTGCCAGGCTGCTCTGGCTCCGGGAGGATCTCCCAGCACGTTGGGATCCGCAGGGATTTATCCTCTCCAAACCCCCGGGATGGAACAGGGATGCTTTCTGGTGTGTGGAGACCCGGAGGTGAAAATGCCATCGGTCTCCCCTGCACTGGTTTCCCACCGATGCCGTGCTCATCCCTTGATCCCACAGGTCCAGGAGGCAGCCTCTGCATAGCAGAAACTCTCCCAGTTTCTCCCAGTTCCTTCCAGAAATGCTCCCCGGCAGGCCCAGCCCAGCACTTCCAGTCCTTCGTGCTGCCCTGCCTTGTGCCACGGCATCATCTCCGCGTTGGCGCAGATGGACACGGATCAGCCCCATCCCTCAGCGTACAAAGTGCCTGGAAAAATCCAAATGAAGACGCCGAGCTGAAACAGATCTTCCCGGGCACATCGGCCGCGTCCGTAGGTCTGGGAGCCGCCGAGGATGGGCTGCTGGCCACACGGCTGCGGCAAGCGCTCCTCCATCCGTAACAAAGCCCACAGTGAAATTTATTCCAGAGCCGATTCCTATCCTTCCTCTTCTCCTCATGGCACGGGCTGCCCTCACTCCTTTCCCTTTGCTTTTCTCCCTGCCACCGCTAGCAGGAAACTTCACGTGAAGGTTCCTCAGAGGTGAGCAGTGGCCGCGGGCAGATGGTGTGGGGACGGTCCCTCCGTCCTGGTGCTGGGCACCAAGCGACTGGCGAAGGCTCCTCCGCCGGCACTTACTGCCTCTTCCCATTAGAGCAGATTATTTTGCCAACCAGACTTTCCTATTTACCGCGGCTTTTGTTTTTCCACTGGAGCAATTCGCAGCGAAGTTTACGGGAAGCGATTCAGACAGGCGGCTGCGGTTACCAGCTTCTCGGGGGCTGCCTTCTGCTCCCGTCTCGCCCCGTGGTTGGAGCTGAGATGCTCCTGCTAAGCCTTTCTGAAAAGCTGCTGCTCCGTGCCCTGCGCGGGGGAGACGAGCCCTGGGGATCGGGCCCATGGGGGGCTATGGGAGGTTGGGGGCTGGTTGCAGCATCCCCACATCCCCCTGGCTGAGAGCTGGACTTTCTCTGTTCCGTGAATCCTCATCCAGGGCCGGGCAGGGAGTAGCTGCCACCTTGGTGACTCCCTCCTGTCCCTGATTTCTGTGCCAAATGAAGGGGAAATAAGAGCCACGGGTTGGAAAAGCAACAGTGCCGGGTGCCTCGGGACCCCCTGGCCGGTGATGGGGGCTCAACCGGTCCGTGCCCGGTGCTGGCCATCCCGGCAGTGCCCGTGCCTGCGGCGGTGGCTGCTGTTAGCCGTGGCGGCGGCAGCACCAGCATAATGATCGTGGCGGCACCGGGGACCTTGTGTCAACCTGGCGGGTTATTATTGCCTTAATGGACAGGTCTAATTCCCATCCAGCAGGCAAAGCCCTGGTGTTACAACCTCCGCACGCGCGGGCGCTGCACTAATTATGCCCTGTGAGCTGCTCTGCCTGCGCTGACACCCACCCCCCCCCACCCCCCCGAATCTGCGGGCACCAATGACGCTGAGTTTTCCCCATGTCCCAGCAGTTCACAGGGGTGAGGAGGATGCGGGGGGCTCTGGGCGCTCGCACGGATCACCGGGGAGATGCTTTGTTTTGGTTGGGGGGTCTCCAGTGCCTTCCCCAGCTCTGCCTGACCCAGAGGGCTGGGGGGGTCGCTGAGAACCCCTCTTGCCTTGCTTCGGGCTGGGGGCACAGCCGGCGGTGGAGCTCAGGCTGCGGCTGGGGGGAGGTTTGCAGGGATGCAGCAGCAACAAGCAGCTACAGAGAGCACCCAGTTGTCCTGGTAACAGTGGGTGCCTCTGGCTCCCGCAGCTCGGCCCCCCCCCAGCGCCAGAGCCCTCCGGTCCCTCCTTGCCGCGAGCAGGGTCCCACCGGGAGCAGAGGAGGCTTCTGGCAATGCTGCCTGCCTCGGGGGGCCTGGGGCGGGGGGGTGATGAGGAGGATGGAAGTGACTCCATCGCTGGAAGGGCAGCAGCAGGCAGAGGGTGACGTTGTGGGCAGGACCACGGGCCGTGGCCAGGCCTGGTGGCATGGGGGTCTCGCAGGACAGAGGGATGCAAGCCAGGCTGTGGCACTGGGGCCAGGGCAGAGCCCAAAGGCGCTGCGCAGGCAGCACCCCCTGCATCGCATCCCGCATCACATCCCCCATCGCATCCTGCATCACATCCCGCATCACATCCCGCATCGCATCCCGCGTCGCTCGCAGGGCAGCAGTAGCTGGTGACAAGCGATGCGTTCGGAAATTTGGAAGTCTATCAAGCGTGCAGCCCTATTCGGCTGCGGGAGCAAATACCTCGCGGGAAGCAGAGAGTGCGACCCAGAGAGCCGTGGGTCTGGGGATCGCCCTTCTGCTGAGCTGCCGCTGCCGCGATGATCTGTATTTACAGAGACGGGTTCTGGAATATCCTCCGGTTATGTCTGAGCTAATGATGCTTTTTCTCCCTGGGATAAAGAACAGCCCGAGAAGCTGGTGTGCTTTCTCTCGGCCTTGACCCAGAGGGGATGAGTGTCTGTCTGGGGACGCCGGGTCGGGCACTGGCAGGCTGCGGGGGAGGACTGGGAAAAGGGAACACCGGGGAGGGAGGGAGCTGAAGGGCACAAAGGGCTTGGGTGGATCCGAGCCTGCACTTCCAGCGGAACTGGGCTGGATTAGGGCTGGAGCTGAGCCGCAAGTCCCCAGGGTGCTGAGCACTGGTCCTTGGTGGTGCCTCCTGCTAAAGGGCTTCTACCTCTGTCATGCCTGGCCCCAGACAGGGGCTGCCCGGAGACCTGTGCCCCCCCCCGGGACTGAGCACAGCGCACCCGGGGCACACAGCAGGATGTGGCCACCGAGATGGGCAGGGGGGCAACGGGAACATGCTGCGTTTCCAGCTGTGCCACTCCCGCAGCGTGGCAGCGAGGCCGTGCCACATCCTGCTGGGCACCTCACTGTGGGGCTGGGGCTCGGTGACAATGACACCCCGTGCCCCCCAAGCCAGGGCTCCCCGGCTCTGCCCTGGGCAGGATCTGGGCTGCAGAGAGGCCCCTGTGCCGGCTGCTCTCAGTTGCCCATGGGCCACTAAGACGGTCAGGTTCATCCCGTCCCTGCACAGCCTGCAGCTTGGCAGCCCCCACTAACCACCACCGTGGCTCTGGGATGTGACGTCCTCCGTGTCACACACACTCGTGACACGTTTGTGCAACTGTAGGGTGTGCCAGCCCCATTTCTCACCCAGGTCTCCCTGCATCCCACATCCCAAACACACCACGCCAAGGCCTTGCACGTGTGCGCAACACGGCTGCTGGCAGGGAGCACACGTACCTTGCACAGGGGCGTGCCATGCACTGGTGTGTGCACCCACCGCTGTGCACGCGTGCACTGCCCACGCACCAGCGAGCACGGACGGACCCCTTGTGTGCACGTGTGAACGCCCCGGCCCCGCACACGCACACACACGGCCCGCGCCCCTGCACGCGTGAAGCCATGCACGCCTGTGTGGGCACACGCCAGCCCCACACCCTCACACGCATGCACACACACACACACCCCCCCTCCGGGACCACAACACGCGTGTGCACACCCCATCCACATGTGTGCAGTCCACCCCCCCCGTGCATGCACGACCCCCCCCCTCCGCCGTGTTCACCCCTTCCGCCCTCCCCCCCCCCCCCCCCCCCACCGCTGCAGCATCCCGGGGGTCACCTTCCCCCCCCCCACCCCGCACCGGGGGCGGCGGCGGTGCAGCGGCGGCGGGGGAGGGGGGCACCCACCTCCTTCCCGTTCCCCCCCCGCCCCCGGCCTCCTTAAGGCGGCCCCGCCGCCGCGCAGGCTCCCCGCCATGCCCGGTGCTGTCACACCGCCCCGCGCCCGGCGCATGCAGCAAGTGCCCGAGCCGCGCGCGCCGCCGCCGCCGCCCCCCCCCCCCCGCCGCCGCCACCGGGGCCCGGCGTGCCGCGCGCCCGCTCCCGGCCCCGCGCGCTCCCGCCGCTGCCGCCGCCGCCGCGCTCCCCCGGGCGCGCCCGGGCACCGGCTGCCGCCGCCGCCGCCGCCGCTCGGGGATGGCCATCCCGCTGCACGCCGCGCCGCGCCGGGGCTACACGCGCTGCTGACGGAGCGCAGGTAAGGGCGGCGGCGGGGGGGGGACGGACACCCTCCCCCCCCCCCCCCCTCCGGTGCACCGACCCCCCCACACCCCCTCCACCGATGTACCCCCCCCTTCCCGGTGCACCGAGCCCCGAGGTGCGGTGCGCTCCGCTTCACACACACACACCCCCCCTCCTTCCGCGGCGCAGCGGGGGCGGCAGCTCGCCGGGGATGCGGGATGCGGCGGCCGGTGCTGCCGGTTGGCAGAGCCCCCGTTCCGCCGTGTGTGCCCCCCCCCCCCGCCACCCCCCGCCTTTCACACCCCCGGCCAACTTTCCTGCTCCGGCGGCGGGGCTACGGTGCCGGGGAGTTCCAGCCGCGCCGCGGTACCGACGGTGGCCGGTGCTCGGTGGCCGGTGCGGAAAGCGGCATCCCCGGGGCGGCCCCGGCCCTGCCTGGAAGTTGCGCGGGGCTGCGGCGGCGGGGCGGGCTCGGAACCGGGGCTGGCTGAGAGCGGCGGCATGACCGGGGCTGCCGGTCCCCTCCTCCGGGGCTGCCGGTCCCCTCCCTGGGATGCCAGTCCCCTTCTCCGGGGGCTGCCGGTACCCTGCACAGGGTGCTGGTCCCCTCCCCGGGGTGCGGGTCCCCCCCCTCCCCGCCAGCGGTGCCAGGGGCTCCGGCAGCCCCAGGGTGGAAGGGCTGCACGCGTGTCGGTGGGCACACGCATGTCGCTGGGCACACGTGTGGCACCGCGGTGTGTCATACAGCGAGGCCGCGGGTGCCAGGCTGCCTGCTGGCATCTCTGCCAGCCCCGGTGCGGGCACACGTGTGCCTCCAGCCCGGCACGCGTGGGTGCTCGGCGGGTTGGGCTCCCCACGCCGTCACCCCTGGCCCCGAGCCCCAGGGGATCAGCAGGCACCGGGCGGCGTGGGCAGGCGTGTTGGCAGAGCCCCGGCAGCAGGCGGGCGGTTTCGCAGCTCTCCCCTGCGTGGGGGCTTTGTTCGGTGCCAGCGTGGAGGGCTGCGGGGACACCCCACCCCATCCCCCCCCCCCCCCATGCCACCGCCGTCCTGCTGGGGCGAGCAGCACCCGGGGACCGTGGGCGTGCAAGCAAGGGCACACGTGGGCGCCCAGCGTGTGCCGGTGCGGGCACGTGCGGCGTGCAGGTGGCAGCCGGGTCTTGGGGGGGAGCTGCTTGCTTTCCCAGGGGACCCACGAGCCTTGGGGTTCATGGCAAGGAGCGGTGCCACGTGTGCCCGCGCGTGTGCCCACGCGGGTCACTTGTTGAAGCAGGGGGAGGTTTTCCCGCAGCCCCGGCCGGCGCGCAGGGTGCGTGTGCTCCGCGCCCGCATGGTCGGCGCCGGGGGCTTACGGCAGCGCAGCGTGTGTGAACAACCCTTTGCTTTTCTAGGTCATGTCACTACTGCCTGTGCTGGATGGTGCCTGGCAGCCCGGGCCGCCGGTGACGTGGGGAGGTGGCCCCGGGGTGGCCGGGCTGGCTTGCGGCAGAGCATCTGGTTGGGGTTTTGGCCGGGCGGTGCCGATGGCTGGGGTGTGTGTGGAGCCGGTGGCACGGGGCTGGCGCGGAGCCGTGGCACTGGGAGAGCTCCCGGTGGGCGGCGGGGCGGTTGTTTGGGACTGACCTGTCCCCCCTTGAAGGTTGGGGTGGCGGCTGAGCCCAGGAGGGCTCGTAAGGAAGGATCCGGCGCGTGGGCTCCCACTGGGTGCCCGTGGGGAGGAGCGGGGTGGCACGGCTGTCGTCACCATCACCCGCCTGCCCTCCGGCCGCCCTCCTCGGGGAGGCTCGGTGCCCCGTCTCCCAGCAGGGTTCGTTACCAGTGGCACCGACGGCGGCGGATGCTGGAGTTGGCCGTTGGGGCAGTGCCGGTCCCTCTGTGCCGGAGCCCGGAGCCTGGCAGCGTCTTCTCTTCGAGGCCTGCCTGGAAGCTCGTCAAGCCTTGTCACCAGCCCCTGCTTTGATCCAAGGAGTCTGCAAGGAGCCAGGATCCTACAAATTTGGTCTGAGCTGAAGGGAAATGGATACGGAGCTGGCACCGTGGGCGGTTTGCGCTCCAACCGGCAGCTGCGTGGCAGAGGTGCTCCATCGCCGGCTGGGAAGATGCTGCCTGCTCTTCTCCACGCTGCTGAGGACCTCTGGCAGCGCGGCTCTTCTGCCTGGTGTGACACCTCCACCGTGCCGGTGACAGGCATTGGGCCAGGGGTGCCAGGCTCTTCCTGGAGACCTGTGGTGGGCTCTGCCCTCCCCGGTGGGCTCGTGGGCTGCGGAGAGCCCTGCCCTGGCACCAACCTCCCGCACAGAGGAGCGGGAATAGATGGATTTTCCTTCACCTGGGCCATTCCCGTTGCTGCCAAGTCCTTGTGCCCTGGGCTGGGCGCTCTCCAGGCTGGGTGGGGGATGACAGGACAGGCTCCCCGTGCCCCCATGCCCAGAGGAAGATGGTGGATGGACACACAGACCACGGGATGAGCCGCTAGCCTGGTCCCTCACACAGCCCTCGGGGCTGGGCTACTGTGACGCCTCAATGCTTCTCCACGGGAATTTGGACCGAGGCCCTGCAAACTCATTTCCTACCACGGTGCCATCCTCTAATGGGGACGGGGCTGGCTCCGGGCCACCCAGCTCGGTTGGCAAATGTCAGAGGCTCCGTAGCTCCTCGGTGCTCGCAAGGGCCATCGTGTCCCCCCCGCTCTCATCCCGTCTGTTCGTTCTTGATGTCCTCCAAGAGCAGGATGGAGCCAGGCCCCTTCTCCTCCTCGGGACATCTCGGAGGCTCCCGGCGGATCTGGATTTGGCTGAGATGGTGGGTTAGAAAGAAAGATAAAATCCCCCTCCAGCGTGAGCACACATCCGGGCTGCCACCCCCTGCTGCCACCCCCGGGACACGGGCCCCCCGTTTGGATCCCTCCTGGAGCTCTCAGCCCCCCATCCCTTTGCCCTACGGTTCCGGGGCAGGATGGAGCTGATGGAGAAGAGGGAGCCACATTCCAGCAACATGGAAACTACTCGGAAGAGGCCGTGTGAGAGCGGCAGGAGCAGCCTCAGCTGCTGCAACCCCTGCGGGTGCCCTGCTGCGGGGAGGGGGGGGCTCGCCTCCAGGGACCCCCGCAGCCACGGAGGGGGAGGCAGCACACGCTGTTCCCTGGCAGAGCGTAATCCCTAATCCCGGAGGAGATTTCACTGTGCTGTCTCTCGGCCTTGCTTTTGGAGTGGAGTTTTACCAACAGCAGTTAAGTAAAATAAATAAAAAGGCCTGTGCTTGCCAGTGCTAGCGAGGCTGAGCCAGTGATTGGCAAAGCGGCACCATTAATTACAGCTCGGTGCTGCTGCCAGCCTGCCTGCTTCAGGAAAGGTGGTGGCAGCGCGCCGGGGAAGCCAGAGGGAGAGGGGGAGTGCGTGAGGAAGGGGGGAGATGTGGGAGAGAGGAAGGGGGGCGGGGGGGGGGGAAACGTGGTCCCGGGTGCCGGGTGGGTTGTGCCACGGCGGGTGGAAGCGGCTCCGATACCCCTCTCCCCACCGAGCGCCTGTGCGTACACGGGAACCCACGCTTGCACACGCGTGTGCACGCAGGCGCTTTGCAGGAAGCTGTGTTTTGCATGGCGGAGGTGGGGGGGGCGAGGGCTGAAGGCTGTAGTCGTGCTGGAGTTACTCAGGCAGTTTCGCCCGGTGATGCTCGCAGCGTTAATTAGTCGGCAGAGAGGCTGTGTGGGTGCTGCCGAGGGCCGGGCAGGGCTCGGTGCTGCGGGTCCCTCGCAGGGCGGCGAGGGCTGAGCGTGGAGGTGGCGGAGGCGGCTTTGAAGTTTCCGGATGCCTTTGAACAGCCGGTGAAGATCCTGGAAATTGGAAGGTTGTGGACTCACCCGGCGGGAAGAGCTCGTTACGGCACTTTGTTCGTCGGCAGCACCTCTGGGCAGGCAGGGATGTGCTCCCGTGGGATGGAGCTCGTTCCGAGGCCCCATGGCCATGCCATGCCGTGCCGTGCCACGCTGCTGGCCAGGCTGCTCCTCCTCAGATGACGTGTCCTTTCAGCAGAGACCGAGGCTGTTCCCACCATCATTCAACACCCAGAACTGCCCGGCCCTTCCTTACCCTTGTCCCGAGCCATCCTCGTGTTAGGAATTCTCATGGATAGCAGCTTTTCTACAGCCTATTAAAAGAACACTGTCGGGTTAAAAACCGTGTCTCTTAAAACCCAAATCTCCTTTACTTTGCTATTAATCGTTTCTCAGATTACTAATGCCAGCGGGGTTTAGTGCTGCCCGTTTATCACTTTTGGGGCTGCTTGGCTGTTTCTGGCTTTGCTCGACCGGAGAGAGGCGGCTGCGGCCGAGCCGAAGCGCGATGGTGTGGAGCCGGGAGCTGCCATGCCGGGAGGATGGAACCGGACCAATTCCCTGCCGAAATCCCCGTTCACGTGAAGCATCTTCAGGGAAACAACCTGTTCGTGCGGCGTGAGCAGGGCTGGCGTGGAGCGGTGCCTCCTCCTGCCACGCCACGGCTGCCGGGGAGGGAGAGGCGAGCCCCGGTTGGATCCTGCCGGTCACCGGAGCCAGGAGGGATGCGATGGCAGCGACGGGAGAGAGACCGTGCTGAGGATGGGGGAGCCTGGGATGTCACTTCTGTACAGTGGCTTCCCGGTTCTGCGGTGGCTCTTTAAAAGCTTTAATTAAAAACCCACCCCCTTCCCCGCGCCCGAGCGTGGGAACAAAGGCAAATGGAAGGGGCTGGAGCGGGTGGCTCTGGCGGGTGCTGGTGCCAGCCTGTGCCAGCCCTGCTCCGGCTGCCGTCCCCGTCGAGGAGCAGCCACTCCGCCAGCAGCCCAGCAAGGCGGTTGGGTGCAGCGGGTCCCCGGGGGCAGCCGGTGTCCCCCCCCATCGGTCCCCCCGGCGCTGCCGGGATGCGGGCGCTGATGCCAGGCGGTTTCTCCCACGTGGACCACATTTCGGAGGGACGATGGGCAGCGGGGCTGTGCCCTGGCACCCCGGCGAGGCCGGGCTCGCTCTTGCCGGAGCCCACGGACGGCGACGCTGCAGGGGACGAGGTCCTCGCCGCGGTGCCAGGTAGGGGGTGACGGTGGTGGCCTCTCCTCGAGCCGCTCGGCAGCTCCCCGCCGGGTGACTCGGTGCCCCAGACATTAAATATCTTCTCGGGGCCCAGCTTTGCAGCTCGATGAAATATTTTCACTGCAGCAGCAACAGCAAGCGCTGCAGGGAGCGGGGCTGGTGCTGAACGAGCTGTATCAGATTTGCTCTGCTCTTAACGAGCCCTGGCCTTCGGCAGCAGCTCCGGCGCGATGCCGGGCTCTCGACAGCCACAGTGGCTTTTTTTTTTTGGGGGGGAGGGGGGGAGGCTCCCCATGGTCTAGAGCACCTGGGTCTGGCACAGCACCGTGTTTAAAATGTGGGGAGCCCGGGGAAACGTGGCAGAGGGGCTCTCCGGTTGTGCCTGTCCCCGCCAGGCTTTTCAGCAGCCCGTTAGCCCCAGCGGTAGCCACGCTGGCACACTGGGCACCGGCAGGAGCCGGGCGGGAGGGATGAGCGGTTGGCGGTGCCGGAGCATCCCTCCTCGCTGCTCCCGGGCGAGGGAAGCAAGCACCATCTTGTGTCCCTGCCAGGCTGCGGGAGCCCCGGGAGCTCGCTGCAGAGCAGCAGCGTGTCCCTGCCTGACCTCCTCCTCCTCCTCCTCTGCCTCCTCTTCCTCTTCCTCCTCCTCCTCCCCCCATCCCCGGCTCTCCCAGAGCAGTGGAGGGCTGGGACTCTCCGGGGGACCCCAGGTTTTCACTGGATGCTTGAGGAGCATCAGTGGGGGATGTCCGTGGGGCTCCCCACTCTAACCCCCTTTGTCTCCCTGCTGCCACGGGTAGGGGGGGTCTCCTGTTGAATTCCCCGGGGTCTCCCCGGGGAGAGAAGTGGCTGCAGGAAGGTGGGGTTTTCTTTTGCCCCAGATCCCCCTGCTTACATCGGGGGGGTTCTGCCAGGATCCAGCCCCAGGTTTGGCTGCTCCCACTGGCTCTATCCCAGCCCCTTTCTCCCCATGCCCCCGTGCCGCTGGTGGGGGCCGGCTGCTGACACCGAGCCCCCGCACTCCTGGGGTGGCAGGAGCCAGCGCCAGCCTGTTGCATGAGAACCGGGTTATTTTTAGCTCTCTAATGTGCCCGTCGTGGCTTCGGCGCAGGCTCAGCCGAGGCTCAGGCTCCCTCCCTGACAAATAAGGGGATGCCCCGCTGCCGGGGCCTCGGCCAGGAGTGATTTGGGAGCAGAAGATGTTGTTTGGGGATGGAGAAGGGCATCCCTGCGTCGTGCCGAGCGCTCGGCATCCCCCACGCATGGCTGGGAGCGAGGACCTCGGTGATTTTGGAAATCAATCTCTGGAATGGCATCCTTCCCCTGCGGCCACCTCCTGAATGTCCCTTGCTGTCCCCAGGGCTGCCCCCTTGCCGATGCTGGCCCAGCGGAGCGGTGCCGACACGCGTGCGGTGGCCTTGGCCTCTGTAGAGCCACACTCCGGTCCCACTTAATAAGGCCACTGCATGCATTATTTTATTAATGAGTTATTAAAAAGCTATCCACGGCGATGCTGCTGCGTACCCGGCATGGTGTCCAAGAAATATGTACTTTTAACGATTGCTCGCCCCGTGCTGGGCTCTTGCGGCAGGTTGGGGGGATACCATGCTGTTGGGGTGCCCGTGCACCCCCAGCACATCACCCCGGGCTCCTCTGCTGAGCAGCCGGCCTGTCCCTGTTGTGCTCCGGGGCACCAACAATAGCTACGAGGCTTTTTATAGCCCCGTCTGGGCAGAAGCTGTTTGGTGGCTCCTTGCCCAGGTTGTGCTTGGCCAGCTCTGGCGGGTGAGCCGAGGGCAGGGGGGGGGGATGCTGCAGTGGGGGCCCACCGGTTGTGGGGTAGGAGCCAGGTCTGTGCTCTGGTGGTTTTGGGGTACAGTCCCCAGTCCGTGCTGCGTGGTCCCTGGCCTGGGGGCTGCCTTGGCACAGCCTGGGGGACAGGGCAGGGGTCTCCAATGGCTGTCCCCATCCTGCAAGGTGGCAGCTGGGGACATGGACCAGCTGGGATGGCTGCTGCCATGCGGGCTGGGGCTCGGAGCTGGGCACTGACCCCCCCGGCACAGCGGGGAGCCCGCAGCAGCGTGCTTCCCGGTAAGCATCTGTCTGTCCGTCTGTCTGTCCCCAGGGCAAATGCCATAGGATGACCGCTGCTGGTCCCCTCTTACTGGCTGTGATATCGTCTCTCCTGTGGCTCACGCGGGGCTTTGACCCGGCTCCCAGCGCCTGCTCCGCTCTGGCCTCCGGCGTCCTCTACGGCTCCTTCTCCCTCAAGGACCTCTTCCCCACCATCTCCTCCGGCTGCTCCTGGACCCTGGAGAACCCCGACCCCACCAAGTACTCGCTCTACCTCCGCTTCAACCGGGAGGAGCAGGTCTGCACCCACTTCTCGCCCATGGTGCTGCCGCTCGACCACTACCTGGCCAACTACACCTGTGACCCCCGCGGCGAGGCCGCCAGCCCCCCGCCCGCCGGCCAGCGGCCGGAGGAAGAGGAGGAGGAGGAGGAGGAGGAAGCCGAGCTGGAGCTGTGCGAAGGCGCCGGACCCTTCACCTTCCTCCATTTCGACAAGAACTTCGTGCAGCTCTGCCTGGCGGCCGAGCCCGAGGCGGCCCCCCGCCTCCTGGCCCCCCAAGCCCTGGAATTCCGTTTCGTGGAGGTGCTGCTCATCAACAACAACAACTCCAGCCAGTTCACCTGCAGCGTGCTCTGCCGCTGGCTGGAGGAGTGTCTGCAGGCCCCCGGCGCCCGCCGCTGCGGCTTCACCCACGCCGGCTGCAGTTGCCAAGCGGAGAGCCCCCCGGCCCCCCGGCGTAACGGCACCCGGCACGTCGCCCGTGCGCCCCCCACGCCGCCCGCCGCCGACCCCGCCGGCTGCTGCCCCACCGACCTGCATTCTGCGAATGCCAACGATTTCGACCTGCCCGAGGTCCCGCACGGTGAGTGGGGTGCAGGGGGGGAGCCCCGGGAGCAGGACCCTGCTCTGTGCGTGCTTCCCGGGGGGGCGAGCTGTCTGTCTGTCCGTGGGGCAAGGGGGCTGTGCCGTGGGTGAATCCTGCCCGTGCGCCGCACTCCCCAGGGCAGGAGGGTGTGAATTTGGCACTGTGCACGGAGCAGGGAAGCCATGGAAAGGATAAATCCTGCCTGTGCACACTCCATGGGGCAGGAGGGTGCAAATCAGGTGCTGTGCATGGAGCAGGGAAGCCATGGAAAGGATAAATCCTGCCCGTGCACGCTCCCTAGGGCAGGATGGTGCAAATCGTGTGCTGTTCACGGGGCAGGGAAGCCATGGAAAGGACGAATCCTGCTTGTGCACACTCTCCAGGGCATGAGTGTGCAAAATAGGTGCTGTGTACGGGGTGGGGAAGCCATAGAAAGGATAAATCCTGCCCACGCATCACTCCCTGAAGCAGGATGGTGCAAATTGGGCACTGTTCACAGAGCAGGGAAGCCATGGAAAGGATAAATCCTGCCCGTGCACACTCCATGGGGCAGGAGGGTGCGAATTGGGAACTGTGCACAGTGCAGGGAAACCATGGAAAGGATAAATCCTGCCTGTGCACACTCCATGGGGCAGGAGGGTGCAAATCAGGTGCTGAGTACAAAGCAGGGAGGCTGTGCCATGGATGAATCCTGCTTGTTCACGCTCCCTGGTGCAGGAGGGTGCAAGCTGGATGCTGTACATGGATCAGGGAATCTGTGCCGTGGATGAATCCTGGCTGTGCAGGCTCCCTGGGGCAGGAGGGTGCAAAGTAGGCACTGTGCACGGAGCAGGGAAGCCATGGAAAGGATAAATCCTGCCCGTGCACACTCCCTGGGGCAGGATGGTGCGAATTGGGCACTGGACATAGAGCAGAGAGGCTGTGCCATGGATAAATCCTGCCTGTGCACGCTCCCTGGGGCAGGATGGTGCAAACTGGGCGCTGCGCATGGAGCAGGGAAGCCATGGAAAGGGCAAATCCTGCCCACGCACACTCCCCGGAGCAGGAGGGCACAAACTGGGTACTGTGCCCGCTCCCAGCTCCAGGTGCCTCTCGCCCAAGCAGTGGCCAGGCTCAGTGGAGCCACAGCTCGCCCTGCCCTGGCCACGGGCTGGCCGGTCCTGTTAGCCCTGCTCCCCGCTGCACTGGCCCTGGCTGGTTGCCCGTGGTTTCTCTGGCACAGCCCGGGGGCCTCGCTCGCTGCCTCCCCGGCGCTGGGGCTGCTGCTCGCCTGACTGCGAGCCCGGAGCAGGAGCCCTGTCACTCTGCATTGGTGGAGACGTGGAAAACAATTTGCAGGTAAAATGACCCTTTCCCGTGGCAAATTACCCTTGACTGCTGCAGCCCGGGCGCTTGTTATTCCAGGCAGGATGTCACGGCACGGCGGCACGGTGCGGCCGGGCTATTAACCAGGCGGAATGAAGCCATTTGCTCGTTACGGAATTGCAGGAACCTCAAGTGAAGATAAAGCTGCCGTGCTGCCCTGCACCCTGGGCACCGGGGTCGGGCTGCCCGTGGAGGGGAGTCACCTCGCCCAAGCGCTCCCTTCACCCACGGGGCATCTCTGCCCAGCCCAGCGAGGTGATACAGGGGTTTGGGGACACATCTGGCCAGATGTTCCTCCTGCGCCAGCCCCGGGTGATGCACGGGAAGGAGCAACTTAGTTGTGTGGGGTCTTTATCCAGCAGATTAGGTGGTGGCGATGAGCTGTGGGTATATATATAATTTCATTGGGCTTTAGCATTTATTCCAGGACTAAATGTCATTACGGGCAGATCCCCCGACTAAATCCCTGGTCCGTTACAGCCGCAGGGTTATAAATCGCCTCATCCCGAGGGGAGCTGCTTGAGCTGATTTTATTTGGTTTTTTTTTTTTTTTCTTCTTTCTTTTCCCCTTTCAGTGCAACTCTGCATGGACGATTAAGAGCTCAGTGCCGGGTTCAGGTGCCATCCTTGAGCTCAGGCTGGTTCTTTGCCGTGGGCACCCAGGGATGCTGCAGGGGCCGACACCCGCTGTGTCCTGGGGCTGCTGGCGTGGAGCAGGGCTGGAGGATGCATCCTGCACCTCCTCATGGAGATTTGGTGGGGGTTAATGATGCTGAGGATGGCTCAAAGAGAGGATGCCGGGCCCGGTGGTGAAGAAAGGGGGGTCCCCACGGACCTGGCACGCTTGGGCACCGAGCTGCCTGCCGCCTCTCCGCAGACCAGCGTGCCAACCGGCAGCAAGGGCGAGAGCGTGAACTGCCCGCTCCTTCCCCCAAATTACATTTGACATTCAATTAAAACCTGGAGGCGCCCGGAGGTACAATGTTATTGCGGCGCCGGAGCCGCAAGGGTAACGCGCTGCCTCGGCCGCCCCGTGTGCCGCACCGCTGCCAACCGGCGCGGCCCCCGCACCGCCATCCCCCCCCCCCCACACACCCCCGGCCCTCCGCCTGCATCACCGGGGCTGGAGCACAGAGCGCCCTTCATGGCAGCGAGGGGGGGGTCCCGGGGCTCCCACCTGGCCTCCCCCCCACCCCGGGGGTGGAGAATGGCTGCCTTTCAGGGTGGCGGTGGCAGGCAGGGCTGAATGGCGCCTGTGAGCCCAGCCTTGGCGGGCGCCCAGCGCTGATCTCACCGGTTCTCCTCCGCCGAGCGCCGCAGCCGCGGGGCGACACGGGGGCTGGCACTCGCCCAGCCGCTCCACGGGCCTCCCCGCTGCCAGCCGTGACGGTGGCACCGGGGTCCCCGTTCCCTCCCCCCCCCCCCCCCTCACCGTCCCCTCCGTGGCACGGCTCTCCCGTGGGGCAGGGGGAGATGCAGCCCTGGTGCAATGCGGGCGGAAAGCATGGATGGGGATGGGGTGGAAACTTTGCGGGGTGACAGCGGGCACACGGCAGGCATGCAATGGGGGGGGGGGGGTCTTTGGAGGAGGTGAAGCCCCACAGAGACTGTAGCTCTGGGGCCGAGTGGTTCCAGCTCTGGGGCTGCATTTCCCCTTGCCCCAAACCCATCACCCTTCAGAAACCAGCCCCCGGGGAGGCGATGCTGGGACTGGGTCACCGCTGCTGGCTAGCAGGGACACAGCTGGCCTCGGGGCGGGGGGGGACATCCTGGGGTCCCCAGAAGCCCCCCCTGCCCTCGCAGCCCAGTAGCTACGGTGGGATGCTGGGGGGGACCCCCGGGGCAGGACGGGGCGGGGGTGCCGGGGCGGTGGGTGCCGGGCATGGCCGCAGCCGCCCTGCGGTGACAGCCAGGGATTTAGTGCTCTCAGAAGGAAATTGAATTTGGTGTCTCTGTCGAACACAGCCGAGGAGAGCGCCCTCGTATATCCTCGGGATTTATGGTTATCCCCGGCCGCTCGCCGTGACGTGCCTAATTCTGCCGTGCCGCTCAGGGGAGCGGGGTGGCCCCGCAGGGAGCTCGGCCCCGCAGCCAGACAGACCCCCCCAGGGCAGCCTCCCAGGGTTCCCCCGCACCCCCCGTGCCATGGAGCAGGATGGACGGGGACAGGAGCTGGGGGTACCTGCCTGCACCGGTGGTGACGGAGGAGCCCGGGCAGGGGTTAACGCTGGGTTGAAGGCAAAAGTCAGTAAATTTGGGTCTGGTTTACGGCACTAATAAGTGTCAGCGCAGGCAGCGCTCCCTGCCTGGGGCTCCTATATCATCTCTGTGCGTTGCAAGGGGAGCCGCAGGGTGCCCAAAGCATGGCTGGGGGCTCCCCCGCCAATGCCAGGTGTCCCCACGTCACCTCCCCACCATCCCTTGGGGACATCGCTGTGCTTGGCTGGCAGTGCCAGGGCAGCTCGGTGAGGCGGCTGTGGCATCCCTGGCTGCTCTCCTGGGTGGCACAGCGGTGGAGAGCCTGTGGTATTTTGGGGGGGGCCACGTGCCTGGGGTGGCATTGATGGTGCCCAGGGGAGTCCCCGCTAATTCCCACTGACAGCAGCAGCCCCGGTGTCGTGCCCAGGGTGAGCACCGGGAAGTTCCCTGCGTCCTGCCCCCCGTATGGGGACAAGGGACCCTGCTGCAGGGCAGGGAGGTGGCCCCGGGGGGTGTGGGGGAGGCCGGGGAAGGCGTCCCCCCTGCGCCCGCAGCTGTACCTCCCCGCCGAGCCCTCCACATGCCAGTTAATTTCACGCCAAGTGCTCTTGATGGATCTCTTGTTATTTTTGGTGAGCCGAGCCATAAATTTGTGCCACCTCACTGCAGCAAGCTGTTAAGTGGGGACGGGAGAGCACCTCTGCCCAGCTCGGCGGGGGCACGGGCACCCGGCCACACTGGGGACGTGGCACCCTGAGCCGTGCTCCCACCACAGCCCCTGTGATGGGGGGGGGGGGGGGGGGGGAGGGTGTGTGACGTGTTTGGGGGAGCTGTGGCACATTTTGGGGGGTCTGTGAGTGTGTTCTGCTATGCTCAACCATCTCTTGCCTTTGGGGATGCCACGCGGTGCTCAGTGTGGGGCCAGGCATCCCTGTGTGCCCCCCTGCAGTGTTCCTTGACCCGCGGTAGCCCGTCCCCATCCCTGTCCCCTGCCCACTCTCACCGGAGTGCTTCTCTTTTCCAGGCAATGCGGTCGAGGAGAACCAGAAGGTGAAAACTCAGTGGCCACGGTCGGCGGACGAGCCGGGCGTCTACATGGCCCAGACAGGTACTGGCGCTGCCCCGGGGTGGGGACAGACACAGGGTGCTGGTGGCACTGGGCTCGGATGCCTGGCCACGGGCAGGGGCGATGGAGACGGAGCGACTGCCTTTGCTTCCTGCCCACGGACCGACTTAATTTGCTCCATTTATATATTTTTCCTTTACACCTTCCTCCGAGGGTTGTAAAGCAAAAGCAAAAAAAAAAAAAAAATAATCCATTAATTGTTTCGTTCAAATGTATTTATTTGGAAAATCCATCTGGGTAATTTGAGCGCGCGGCTCCCCCCTTCCCAGCCCCCCCCCACCTCTGATTTATGGTGGGAGGGCTCGGAGGCGAGCGGGAGATGGATGAGCCCCGGTGCTGGGAGAGGAGCTCTGCTCTGTGTGCCTGGCATGCAGATCTCCTCCCGGCCACGCTCGGGTGCTCACGGGGGTCCTGCACCCTGGTCCGCATCCTGCACCCCGGGGGGCTACCAGGCAGATTGTGGGGTGACCCTGAGGGTGACACAGTCTGGCCCCCATGTCCCTGTGTGACACGGAGCAGCCACCCCGCCCCGCAGCCTTCACCCTGCCTGTCTCCAGGACAAATTGTCCCCTTCGGAGCCCTCCTGCGTATATTCCTTTTTAATTTAAACTGATGGCCTTTTCTTCTGGCCTGTCCAATAGCTTCAGAGACATCATCAAGCTTAATAAGGGCTGGGTTGTTGTAAATGTCAATGCTGTGCCTGGGTGGGGAGAAGGAGCTGTGTCGGGCTGCCCCGGCTGCTCCGGGGGGATGCTGTCCCCCCTTGCCAGGTGTGATCCCGTGCCCTGACCCCCTTCTCCACGTACAGCTAGCACTGGGTCCAGATGGTGGCATGGGCTCCTGCCCCCTGCTTATGTCCTTGGTGTCATCCCTGTCACCCGTGGCACCTTGTCCTCATCCCTGTGCTTCTGGGTGCTGTGTGGCCACTTTCCCGTCCCCTGTGGGTGCTCCACTTGTGGGACACCCCCTCCCCGGGGCAGTGGCCGGCTCTCAGGCTGGGTGTCTCCCACAGGGGACCCGGCGGCTGAGGAGTGGTCCCAGTGGAGCGTCTGCTCCCTGACGTGCGGGCAGGGCTCCCAGGTGCGGACACGCTCCTGCGTCTCCTCGCCCTACGGGACGCTGTGCAGCGGGCTGCTCCGGGAGACGCGGACCTGCAATAACACGGCCACCTGCCCAGGTACGGGGGGGCATGGGGACATCGGGGAGGGGGGCTTCGCTGCCAGCTGGGGGGTGCCCACCGCTGGCTGGTTTCTGGGTTGGTGCCCAAAGCGGGCAGGCGGCTGGGGAGAGTGGGGACACACGTTGCTGGGGGGTCTCTGGGGGTGTGGGGTCTCTTGCAGGTGAGGGGAGGGCGCTGGGGGTGTACGAGGAGGGTGGCTCTGTGTGGCGGTGCTGTCCTGGAAGCCCATCTCACTGTGTCCAGGCATCGCTGGAGGTCCTGTTGGCATTGCCCCATCATCTCGCCTTCCACACTCTGCCAGCTCTTGGGAAACCAAGCTGGGGGAGGCGTCTAGAATGGGTGCCCCAGTGCCCCATCCCATCCCATCCGTCCTCACCACTCCTGCTGCTGGGAGTTTTGCCCTGGGAGCAGCTCGGCCGGTGGCCCCTCTCCATACTCCCTCCCGGCAAACTCAGGGCTTGCCCAGGGTGTCTCTGAGGCTTTGTGCTGGGGGAGAAGTGGGGGCTGGAGCCTGCGCCGGGGGACTTGGGGCCAGGCAGTTGCCTGGACCAGTGTGATGGGGGGGTCCCCACTCGTGCGGGGCAGGAGTGGGCTGAGCTGTCCGGTTCTTCAAGGCAGGTCGTGGGCAGGAGCAGGCAGGCGGGATACTGGGGGTCTCACTGGTCTTATACTGGCCTGTTTGTCCATTGTCTGTGGTGGCATCTGTGGGTCTTACGTGGGATGCAGGGAATTGGCAGGGTGCTGTTGCGGTGGCCAGGCTGCCCTGTGTGAGCCTGGGAAGCTTCGGGGGCTTTGGACCCCCAAAATACGTGGGTGCCCCCTCTCCTCTGTACCAGGGGGGTGTTGCCCTGTCCCAGGCCTCCAGGGACATGGCAGCTCGCGGAGGAGCATCCTTTAGGATGCGTGTGCGCCGTGCTGGTCCCTGCTCCCTGCCCAGGTGAGCTGAGCTCCCGTGGGTGTGAGGGGTCCAAGGGGTGGCCATGACCAGCGTTGGGACGAGCTGGGCTGTGTGTGGGTGCAGGGCGGGGGGACACGCACCGCCGGTGCTGAGACCCCAAAGGGGAGACTGGAGCAGGGCAGGGGATGGCACCGCTGCCCACTCAGGGCCCTTGGGGTTCAGATTTGGGGGTGATGGTGGGGCAGCCGATGCTGGCAGGACATGGAGGGGACCGTGCCTGGCTCTGCTGCAGAGCCCCAGCC